>NW_004444047.1:4894784-4899608 GCF_000243295.1 Trichechus manatus latirostris | reverse complement strand
CGGGCCTGGGGCTGGCGCGGGGATGCTCCGGCGCCGGCGGGTAACGGGCGCGGCTGCAGCGGGAGGGAGGCCGCGCCGCGAGGGTCGCGAGGCTTCGGAGCGTCCTGGGAGCGCGGGTAGTTGTTGCGGACTTGAGGCTGGAGGCAGGGCCGGCTGTGGGGCCGCGGTGGCTTTGACGTGCCCTGTGACAGTGTTCTCTGGAGAGGAACGCGAGCGCAGGTGCTGGGAGTGGAGATAACTTGGTCTAGGGCCCCCGGGTGCCTGCAGTTGCTTGCATGGTTAGGTCCTCGTCTTGCGGGTGCTTTCGACAGAATCTGAGCAGTCTCCTACAATCATGGGGACGGCTCCCAGGCCAGGCGCCCTGCGTGTAGCTCTTTGCCTCCTGCTGGACCGCGGCGCGCTGTCACTGACCGGTGGGTGGATGCCCTGCGGTGACTTGGGCGTCCTGGTGGAGCGTCTCACCCCGCTGCAGAGCTGGCCATTGAGATGACTTCATGCACAATTGCAGAATGGTTACGATTCACGGGATAAGCAGACCTTTCCTTTAAAATTTCTAGTGCTTTGAACGCCCCCCCCCGCAACTTCCACCTTTTTGATGCCCTTGCAAATAATAATTGAAGAAGTGCCTATTTAAAGTTTTCTTTTTCTACTCCAATGTGGCCATTTTCTAAAAAAAAATAATATTTTCTTGTGTTTTAGGTGAAAGTTTACACAGCAAATTAGGTTCCGCTTTAACACTTTTTATACAAATTGTTCCGTGCCATTCGTTACAGTGTATCAGCATTCTCATTATTTCCATTCTGTTTCTTCTGTTTCCATTCATCTAGCTTCCCTTCCCCTCCTTGCCTTCTCAGCTTTGCTTTGGGTAACTGTTGACCGTTTGGTCTTAGATAGTTAATTGTTTAAGGGAGCACATTACTCACAGGTGGTACTGTTTATTTTATCAGCCAATCTATTATTTGGCTGAAAGGTGACCTACAGAAATAGCTTCAATTCCAGGTTCAAAGAGTATCTTGTAGGGTGATCCCTAGTCTGGGGCTTCCCCTAGATAACCCCCTAGTCTCTATTGGTCCAGTAGGTCTGGACTCTTAGAAATTTGAGTTTTTTCTATATTTTTCTCCCAATCTATCTGAGACCCTCTGTTGTGTCCTTGGTCAGAATGGTTGGTAGTGGTAGCCCAGCACCATCTAGTTCTTCTGGTCTCAGGTTAGAAGAGATTGTGGTTCATGTGGGCTAATAGTCCTGTGGACTAATTTCTTCTTGAGCCTTTGGTTTCCTTCATTCTCGTTTGCTCCAAATGAGTAGAGACAATATTTGTCTCTTAGATGGCTGCTCGCAAGCTTTTAAGACCCCAGATGCTGCTTACCAAATTAAGATGTAGAATATTATTTCTGTGAACTATGTTATGCCATTTGATTAAGTTGTCCGCCAAAACTATGGTCCCAAGCCTTTTGATACAATAAACCAGTCCAGTGAGTTGTTTGGATATGTGTAGGAAGCCTGTGTAACTGTGCCCTCTATGTGATTTATTATATATGTGGATATATATGCAACACACACAAAGGGGTGTATACACATGCCTACAGATGCACCTATACACACATGGGCGCATGGATGGGCACTTACTCGCATATGCCTTCCTGTACACATATCCATATGTACCTGTGTAACTACATACGTAGTTTTTGGTTGTTTTTACTGTTGTTGCAAAATTGTATATAACATTTACTGAAATTGTCCCTTTTTCTCATGTACTTCTTAGTGTCTTTATTTACCTTGGTCAGATTGTACTGACTTCACCTGTATTTGAGATTGCCTTTCCCATCACCAAAAGTAACAAGTGTCTACTATCTAGAAAGTGATTCCCCCTCCCTCTGTCTCCCATCCCTGCTAACTAGTGAAGAACTTTGCTCTCTGTGTATATGTCTATTCTTGACTTTTTATAATAGTGGGAACATACAATATTTATGTTGTTGTGGTTGACTTATTTCACTCAGCATAATGTCCTCCAGATTCATCCAGGTTATGTTTCGCGGACTCCTCATTCTTGATAGTTGCGTAGTATTCCATTGTATGTATGTACCACAGTTTATCCATTCATCCGTTGATGAGCACTTGGTTGTTTCCATCTTTTTGATATTGTGAATAATGCTGCAGTGAACATAGGTGTGCATGTGTCTGTTCGTGTCGCTGCTCTTGTATCTCTAGGTTATATACTTAGGAGTGGGATTGCTGGATCATAAGGTATTTCTATTTCTAGCTTTTTGAGGAAGCTCCATATTGTTTTCCATAGTGGTTGTACCATTTTACAATCCCACCAGCAATGTGTAAGAGTTCCAACACTCCACAACCTCATCAGCTTTTATGTTTTCTGTTTTTTTTGATTGTTGGTATTTTTGCAGGGGTAAGATGGTATCTCATTGTAGTTTTGATTTGTATCTCTTTAATGGAAATGGGGAGCCCTGGTGCCGTAGTGGTTAAGAACTCAGCTTCTAACCAAAATGTCGGCAGTTCAAATCCACCAGCTGCTCCTTGGAAACCCTGTAGAGCAATTCTGCTCTGCCCTGTAGGGTCATTATGAGTCAGAAACGACTCAACGGCACCTAACAACGACAACAATGGCAATGGTTTGGTTTTGGGTTTTTGGCAATGGCTAATGATCGCGAGCATCTTTTCATGTATTTATTCGCTGCCTGAATATCCTCTTCGGTGAAGTGTCTGTTCATGTCCTTTGTCCATTTTTTGATTGAATATTTGTCTTTTTGCTGTTGAGTTGACATTTTTTATATTTTAGAGATTGGACCCTTATCAGATGTGTTGTTGCCAAAGATTTTTTTCCCCAGTCTGTACATTCTCTTTTTACTCTCTCGGTAAAATCTTTTGATGAGCATAAGTATCTAATTTTTAGGAGGTCCAGTTAGCTAATTCAACTTTTGTCATTCTTGCGTTTTTAGTTTTGTTTGATAGACTATTTATGTCAAAAATTAGGTCTCCTAGTTTTGATCCTATGTTATCTTCCCAGAACTTTATAGTTTCAGCTTTAGCATTTAGGTCTTTGATCCATTTTGAATTAGTTTTTGTGCATGGTGTGAGGTGTAGATCCTCCTTCATTTTTCTGCAGGTGGATATCTAGTTTTGCCATCACCATTTTTTAAAGAGACTGTTTCTTTCCCATTGAATGGACTTTGACTCATTGTTGAAGATCAGCTGCCCTTAAATGGACAGATTTACTTCTGGATTCTCAATTCTGTTCCATTGGTCTATGTGTCTGTCACCGAACCAGTACTAGGCTGTTTTGGTTACTGTGGCTGTATAGTAAGTTTTGAGATCAGGAAGGGTGAGGCCTCCTACTCTGTTCTTCTTCAGTATTGCTTTAGCTATTCTGGGCCTTCTTCCTTTCCATATAAAGTTGGAGATTAGTTTTTCTGTTTCATTAAAGAATGTTGTTGGGATTTGGATGGGAATTGCCTTGTATCTATAGATTGAGTACTGACATGTTTTCACAATGTTAAGTCTTCGATCCACGAGCGTGGAATTGTGTAGATCTCTTCTAGTTTCTTGCAGTAGTGTTTCATTTGTATAAGTCTTTTACGTCCCTGGTTAGGTTTATTCCTCGGTATTTTATCCTCTTGGGGGCTGTTGTAAATGCTGTTGATTTCTTGATTTCCTTTTCAGTGTCCCCCTTGTTAGTGTAGAGGACCCAACTGATTTTTTGTTTGTTGATCTTATACCCTGTCACTTTGCTGAATTCTTCTATTAGTTCCAGTAACTTTCTTGTGGAGTCTCTGGGATTTTCTAAGTATAGGATCATGTCATCTGCGAATAAGGATAGTTTTACTTCTTCATTTCCAATTTGGATACCATTTCTTTCCTTATTGCTCTAGCCAGGACTTCCAGTACAGTATTGAATAAGAGTGGGGATAAAGGGCGTCCATGTCTTGTTCCCGTTCTCAAGGGGAATGCTGTCAGTCGTCATCCATTGACAGTAATGTTGGCTGTTGGTTTTACATATATGCCCTTAATTATGTTGAAGAATGTCCCTTTGATTCTTATTTTGCTGAGCGTTTTTTTATCACAGTGTGGGCATGTTTAAGCTACCTGACCATCATTTCGAGGAGGCAACCTTGGCCCTTCATCCCTTGCTTTTTAAAGTTTTTAGAGGCAATTACTGAACTAGTTTCTCAGACATGTATTTAGTGTTTGAACTTTAGGAATTTGAAAAACCATTTTTTTTCTGTTTTATGAAGGCAGCTAGCACACAATGCATCTATCAGTTATGGATTGCAACCTCTTTAATTCAGCTGTTGGTTACAGCCCTTCAGAAAAACAGTACTTCTTGTTTGACCATGTGGAATTGGCATAGTCATTTCAAATCATCCTGTGAACTGAAAGATACATAGGATTTTTTAAAAGTTGTGTTAGTTCTTACAACGTTGTTGGAACTGTTAAATTAATGTTGCTTTAAAGACATTTGCAATTTAAAAAATAAATAAAAAAAACAACATCAGGAGTATTTCTGCCAAATCATGAGATAGAAATTGCAAGATTCCAAATAATGTGTTGGAACAATATTGTTATAGATTGAATTGTATACCCCCAAAATATATGTTGTAAATCCTAACCTCTATGTTTGTGGTTATAAACCCACTTGGGAATGGGTTGTTTTTGTTATGTTAACGAGAGAGGATTAGTGTAGGGTGTTTAAGCCAGTTTCTTTTGAGATATAAACAGACAAAAAAAAACCAAACTCGTTGCCATCAAGTTGATTTAGACTCGTAGCAACCCTATAGGACAGAGTAGAACTGCCCCATAGGGTTTCCAAGG
>NW_004444047.1:4861662-4894169 GCF_000243295.1 Trichechus manatus latirostris | reverse complement strand
TCCAGCTCTGTCCAGAGCGCTCTGTTGTGATCCCAGTCAGAGCAGTCAGTGGTGGTAGCCAGGCACCATCTAGTTGTACTGGACTCAGTCTGGTGGAGGCCTTGGTAGCTGTGGTCCCTTAGTCCTTTGGACTGACCTTTTCCTTGTATCCTGTTCTTTTCATTCTCCTTTGCTCCCGATGGGGGGAGACCAGTGGAATACCTTAGATGGCTGCTCACGGGCTTTTAAGACCGCAGACGCTACTCACCAAGGTAGAATGTAGAACACTGTCTTTATAAACTATGTTATGCCAATTGAGCTAGATGTTTCCCGAGACCATGGTCCTCACAAGGGCTGTAAATCTTTACAGAAGCAGACTGCCACATCTTTCTCCTGTGGAGTGGCTGGCGGGTCAAACTGTTGACCTTTCGGTTAGCAGCTGAGTGCTTTCATAGGGATTAAACAAGCAAGTGAGAGAAGCAGAGATGGGGTAAGCACATGCCAAGCCACATGAAGCGCACCCAGGAGCAGAAGCTCAGAAGAGAGAAGGACCTTCCTCTAGAACTGACAGAGAGAAAACCTTCCCCTAGAGCCGGCACCCTGAATTTGAACTTCTAGCCTTCTAAACTGTGAGAGAACAAGCTTCTGTTTGTTAAAGCCATCCACTTGTAGTATTTCTGTTATAGCAGCACTAGATAACTAAGACAGAACTTGGTACCAGAAGAGAGGGGTGCTGCTGTAACAGATACCTAAAATGTGGAAGCGGTTTTGGAATTGGGTAATGAGTAGAGGCTGGAAGAGTTTTAAGGTTACTAGATGGCAGTGGGTTAATAGTAAAAGCCTAGATTGCCTTGAAGAGACTGTTGGTTGAATTACGGATGTCAAAGGCAACTCTGGTGAGGGCTCAGAAGGAAGTGAGGAGAGCCATAGAGAAAGTCTCTGTTGTCTTGGAGAATACATATGGTACCAGCAACAGAATGTTGCTAGAAATGTGGATGTTAAATGTGTTTATGATGAGACTTTAAAAAAATGATGACCATGTGATTGGAAAATGGAGGAAAAGCGATGCTTTATATGCAGTGGCACAGAACTTGTCTGAATTATGTTCACATGTTAGGTGGAAGGTAAAACTTGTAAGTGATGAACTTGGCTATCTGTCTGATGAGATTTCTAAGCAAGATCTTAAAGGGGCCATGTGGTTTCTCCTTGCTGCTTATAGTAAAAGGTGATAGGAGAGAGAGAGGCTTAAAAATGAACTGTGTAAAATGAAAACAGAACTTAAAGATTTGGAAAATTCTGTTTTACAAACTAAGGACACGTGTCCTAGAATGTTCACCAAGGACATGGCCACACAATCTTTTGTTAAAGAGATTAAGCCTGTGACTGATGGATCTCACCAACCACCATAGCACAAAACCCATTAGCTTAGACTGAATCGGACAAAGAAGAAAGGAAAGAACACTGCCTGCCTCTTGGAATTCTACAGGCAGGAAACAGGCCAAAGGAGCTACATCTGTTGTCCTTGAAGAAAAGAAAAGGGCAATACCTGGAGCAGCTCGGAGATCAGCAGAACTGTTGGAAGGAGCATGGAAAACACGGCCTTCTTAGTTTCAAAGGGTGGGGCCATGGTCTCCTGGATCTCAAAGGGTGGGGCCACAGCCTCCTAGGTTTCAAAGAATGGAATCTTTGCCAACTCAGTTTTGGAGTGTGGGGCTGCTGTTAATGTGTGCCGGGGGGTGGGGCACTGCCCAAGTTTAGGGGGTGGGGCTGCCATGCCCAAGGGGCAGAAGAAGGAGGCCTGCCTGGTTTGAGGAGGTAAGGTTGCCCTTCAGATGGACTAGGACAATGGGGCTGTCCAAAGCATAGGGAGCAGAGTCACCATCCCAGTGGGCTTGGAAGACGGAGCTTAGGCCCAGGGCTGAGGGGTTCCCACCCAGAATCCAGAGGGTGTGTCCAACTCCCAGAGTCTGGAGGGTGGGACAGTTGCCCAAATGGTCCTGCAGAACAGAGAATTATTTTCAAGCCTTGAGAGCAAATGTAAATTGTTCTGCTAGGTTTTGGATTTGCTTGGTGCCCTTTTATCCCTTCTTTTCACCCAATTTCTCTCATTTGTAATGGAAATGTCTACCTTGTGCCTATTCGACCATTGTACTTTGGAAGCAGATAACTTGTAATCTAGATTTCATAGGCTCACAGATGAAAAGGAATTTTGCCTTAGGATGGAATACTCTTAAAGTCTCACCTATATTTGATTTAGATAATTCAGAAAGATGAGGTTTTAGACTTGGAGTTGACTTAAGATTTTTGGGATGATGTGATGGGGTGAAAGTGTTTTGCATGTGGCAAGGACATTTATTTTGGGGGGCAAAGGGTGAAATGTTATGGATTGAATTGTGTCCTCCAAAAATACGTGTTGAAAATCCCAACCTGAATGCCTGTAGTTATAATTCCCTTTGGGAATGGGTTGGCTTTGTTATGTTAATGAGGCAGGAGTAGTGTAGGGTGTGTTTTAAATCAATCTCTTTTGAGATCTAAAAGAGATTAAACAAGCAAGCAAATGAAGCAGAGATGGGGGAAAACTTGTCAAGCCACATGAAGATCCCCAGGAGCAGAAGCTCAGAAGAGACAAGTACCTTCCTCCAGAGCCGACAGAGAGAGCCTTCCCCTAGAGCCGCACCCTGAATTCACACTTCTAGTCTCCTAAATTGTGAGAAAATAAATTTCTGTTTGTTAAAGCCATCCACTTGTACTATTTCTGTTATAATAGCACTAGATAACTAAGACAAGTATATAGTGAGAGCAGATGAGAAATCATTGCACGTGGCATGGCTTTCTGAGGCTTATACTGTTACATGAAAATACAGTCGTTTATGTGTACTTCAGTTTCCGTGTGAAGTACTTCCAGTGTTGTCTGCTGTTGTTGGAGCTTTCTTCAGACTCTTAACATTTGTTTAGGATCCTGGCTCATAGCCCCAGACTTCACAGTCTCCAGGGTTGCCCTTGTCCGATACCCTGGAGAGTGAAAGAGGCTGTAGTTCTGGAGATCAAGGACAAGGCTTGTGTACTTGGGTCATTGGGCTTTTGTTCTTTCTTTTTTTTAAAAATTGTGGTAAATATGTAAAACAAAAGTATTTGTCATTTCAACGTTTTTTTACTCTACAACTCAGTGACATTTATTAGGTTCATCATGTTGTGTAACCATTACCACTATCCAGATTTTTCCTTCACCCTTAACAGAAACCCAGTGCCCTCTAAATGATGTCTCCCTCTTGCTCCCCACCCTGGTGACCACTAACGAACTCTGGACTGTATACATTTGCCTCTTCTAGATATTTCGTGTAAGTGGGATTAGAAAGCATTTGTCCTTTTGCGTCTGACTTATTTCACTCAGTATAATGTGGTCTAGGTTCACGTGTGTTGTATCATTGGGCTTTTAAATACAGTGTGTGCTACCCCTGAGGAGGGGAGGGCGGGAGGCCGGCTGTTCAAACTTTAACACAGCATGGATTAGATTCGCTGTAGCTGGATGTCAAAATACCCCTTCCTGTTGATTCAGTAAGAACAGGTTGATGGCACAATAAAAATCCTTACTCTCGCCTTTCATACCATCTCAGGTTTTAATAATTCCCATTTAGTTTGTAACATTTAGCTAAAGTAATCTGTTATTAGTTATTATCCTAATCACGATGCAGATAATCACATGCCTAGTATTATTTTTGACACAACTGTTTTATTGTGTTAAACTGTTATGCATGAAGGTTTTTGACCATGACCCCCAATAAAAATAAAATTCCTGTTAAGCCCCAGTGTGTGCATGTGCACACACATGTCCGTGTTCGTATGTACGTATGCGTGCATATATGAGAGTCCCTAGGTGGTGCAAATAGTGAATGCACTCGGCTGCAAATTGAAAGGTTGGAGGTTTGAATCCACCAAGAGGTGCCTCAGAAGAAAGGCCTGGTGATCTACATCTGAAAAATCAGCCATTGAAAACCCTGTGGAGCACAGCTCTGCTCTGACACACATGGAGTTGCAACTTTTTGAAATGTATATCTGCATGTATACCTATGTGTATACATGTGTATGTAAAACAAATGTTTTACAAGATGATATCCTGATATGCACTTTGATATTTCTAGTTCATTCTATTTCATTAGTAAAATGTTGATTGCAGTTTACAGGGTTATTTCACTGTGTACTGTTGAGTTATGACTTGAACCTTGAAAAACATTTGCTTTTACTGTATTTTAAACTTGCCTTTCATTTCTAAATTTCTTCACAATGTGTTGTTTAATGATGGTGGATTTAAAAGTATTCTTTATGTAACAGGACTAAAAATGTTCTTGACATGGATCACAAAAAGCCTTAAAAATGTATTTCTGAAGACTTTGGCTCGTTTCCCCACAAATGGTGAGCTCTTTGGGGTACCTTGTCTGGGTCAGAGCGGGAACCCAAAGCAATGTTTGTCAGCAAGTAACAGCAAGCGTGCACTGGCCCTGCGGCTCCCAGAGAGGCTGTCTGATTCCCGGGGTGGCCGGGGGAACATCTTGTCCATTCCATATGGAGTCACCAAAACCAGAAGTGTCTAAAGAGAAGCAAGACTGGAGGACTGTCATTCTCAGGAGTGGCATGAGCCCCACTTTCCTGTGTGCTGGGCAGTGCTTAGTGTGATGACCGGGACCTCCTTCATCCGGCAACTGCTTGAGGCAGAGAGGGTGGGAGGGCTATGGGAGATGTAAGAAAACATAGCATCTTCGGCTGAAAACGAAACTCTAGTCCAGAAAGCTCGAGGGGACACAAATTTATCAGGTTTTGGGACCTTGGGCAAGGTTTCAATCCTGTGCTGCCAGTGACACCCAGATCCTAGATTATTGTACGAATTAAAAGAGTAAATGCAAGAAGAGTGCTCAGACAGTTCAGTGACAGTACATGGTGACCTACTGGCGCCTGGTATGTGCTGTGTGTGTTTGCGATCATTGTTTTTCAGGAGGCACAACTGGACTTTATTGGGTCCTCTGCCTCAGAATTCTACTGATCAAGCGTTTTCCACTTGTGGAATGGGAGCAGTCAAGCCCAAAACCAAACCTGTTGGCTGTTGAGTCAATTCTAACTTCATAGCAACCCTATAGGATGGTGCGGGACCGGGCAGCGTTTCGTTCTGATGTACGTGGGGTCACTGTGAGTTGGAACCGACTCAGAGACACCTGACAACAACAGGACAGAGCGGAACTGCCCCGCAGGGTTTTCAAGACTGTAATCTTTATGGAAGCCGGCTGGCACAGCTTTCTTCTGCAGAGTGGCTGATGGGTTCAAACCATTGACTTTTCAGCTAGCAGCCAGGTGCTTACCCACTGTGCCACGTGGGCTCCTGTGGGGGACAGTACACATAGCGAAAACGTCAGACATGTTTCTTGGCCAAGGCCTGCTCCACCATAGCCTTGCATGGTCGCTTGCCCCACATAGGCCATAAAGGTGTCGCCTGTCGCCTCTGAAATGAAAAGTTGTAGGCGAAGGATAGCATGAGTGTATATTATGTTGCATTTCACCTTTATAATTTTCATAATATGCATGATAATTTAAGTGAAAAAAGTAGCTTCCAGGACAGAAAACAGTATTTGTAATATAGACCTGTTTTTGTAAAATATCTATTTGTGTGTGTAGGTGTCTTTGCGTAGGGAAGTCTGATAAGGATACACATCAGAATATTTTGTGGTGGAAATTCTGATGACGATGTTTCTCCTTACTGCACATGCTTCAAGTTTTAGAACTTAACTACAGTGAATATATTACACTTCCGGAGTAAACGGATGAACTGTACTTTGACAACCTGATACTACAACATGTTTCCTTTTTTAAATAAAACTAATTTTGGCTTTTTATACATTTTGACAGGTATTATATACAAAATAAAAATATTTTCACCATCAGAATTTCATTTTCTGAATAAGTCTGCAAAATTATTTACATTTATTATTTACAAAAACCAGTATTTCTCTATTATGGAAACTGACTGTGTCAACAGACTGTTGGAATATCAAACTGTATATATAACTTATACTTATGGAGTGCTCGAATGGAAATTTAGGGGTATTTTTGTAATGCTGTTAGAGGTTTATGAAAGGAAGCCATTTGGTGTAGAGGTCATAATGCATTCAAACAGCATTATTAAAATTTTAATGTCGAAACGGAAACCTACTGCAGTGTCAGAGACATTTGTAATAATGGAAATCTTTTTTCATTCAAGGTGGTGAGAAGGAGAGTGTGGTTAGCCATGTTTAAAGGCCACCATACCAGGGTATCCTGTGATTAGCTGGTGTGATCACTTGGATTAACTGCTCGGTGTGGTTATGGCTCTCTAGGGTGCGTCTGGGTGTGCTTATAGGCCTGCACTGTGTTGTAGAAATCACTGTTAGGATGAAATGAAGTACAGTAATAACCATCTCCAGGAGCCCTGGTGGCGCAGTGGTTACACGCTTGGCTACTAACCGAAAGGTTGGCGGGTCGAACCCACCAGCGGCTTCGCAGGAGAAAGATGTGGCAGTCTGCTTCCGTCAAGATTTACAGCCTTGGAAACCCTATGGGGCAGTTCTGCTCTGTCCTGTAGGGTCACCATAACTTGGAATTGACTCGATGGCAATGGGAATGACCATCTCTCACGTTCACATTTGCCTTAGTGACCCGAGGAAGTAGGTTGAATAAAAATATAGAACCTTTGTGCTTTACCTCAAATTGATAATTTGACTTAAAACAGTTGAAGTTATTATCAGTAGTGCAGTTGGAGATAGTACCTCCGCAGTTCATTATTTTTAGGTATGTGCACACGCATGTAACCATCTCACGTATCAAGATACAGAGTATTTCCAGTACCCCAGAATGCCACTCCCCCCCATTCAAAGGTTGAACGTTCCTATGAAACCTTTCCTAAGCCGAAATGGCGTAAAGTGAAGAAGCAGTTACCGTTAATTTATATGGGAAAAATTTGAGCATTCCCAGACTCAAAAAATAACCTACCAGATCATACCAAATAACTCATAAAACCTGAAATAATACTCTTAACATATAATGAAAGCAGGAATGATAGGATAAAAGGGGCGCGGCGCCGCTGCTCTCTCTGCTCGGGTGCGGGCTGTCTCTTTTATTGGCTCACTGCCAGACAAAGCTGAACGCTGTTGCTGTTCGCCTTCTGTCGTAAAAGCGAACATCTTTGAATTTGTTTTGGTTAGGGAAAACAGGTACTAATACAGGTCTTTTGTAGAAGTGAAGTGGCATAAAGCAAATTTTTGAAAAGCAGGGGATACCTGTAAAAGGACATTGTGTCAGGGCTCTTTGGATTATGTCTGAGATGCATTCATGGCATTCCATGTAGCAGTTGATAATTCTTTTTTATGGCATGGAGTTTTCCAGTGTGCGAGTATTGCACAGTTTATCCGTTCTGATATTGATGGATATTGGGGTTATTTCATTTTATGGCCGTTATGAATCAAGTTGATACGCACATTTCCGTGCATGTGTTTTGGTGGTCACGAGCACTCATTTCAGTTGGATTATATAACTGGGAGTAGAATTGATGGATATACATACGGTTTGAGTTTAGCAGATACTGCCAGGTCGTTTCCCTAAGTGGTTTTTATGTTAAATTTTTCAAGTTAACGTATAAGTAAAGTTGATTTTTCTTGTGTGTGTACCTGTATAGCTCTTTGGGTTTTAACTCATGTATAGATTTATGTAACCAGTATCACAGTTAGAATACAGAATAGTTTCATTACCCCCAAAAACTCCCTCATGCTATCCCTGTGCAGTCACACTCCCTACCCCTGCACTTTATTTGGCAACCACCGATCTGTTCTCTGTTACTGTACTTTTGTCTTTTGGAGAATGTCATATAAATATGTATTACAGGTAGTTCCCGACTTATGATGTATTCAAGTTACAATGAACCACACTTAAACGATCATCCATTTTTTTTGTACATCTTAGCGTTAGTAATATCTACTACATACACTGTTGCAGCATGTAATTTGCTGATGTTATCATTCTCAGATGTAAATGTTTCCAACCCCCAAAGACAAATGAAGATTGGATTTTTTTATACAGATAATAAAAGGCAGTAATAATGAAAACTTAAAAAAAAAAAAAAAGATATTTCGACATGCATCAGAACCGACTTGCTACGGACTAGCCTTCTGAATGGAACCCCATCGTAAGTAATTATCCATTGTACGGATGTGCCAGTTTATCCATTCTCCCACTGATGAGCATTGGGGTTGTTTCCAGTTTTTGGTGGTTACGAATTGAGCTGCTATAGACATTAGTATATGGGTTTTTGTGTGAAAGTAAATTTTTATTTCTCTAGGGTAAATGCCAAGGAGTGGGAGCTGGGTCATATAAAAATGTTATAAGAAACTACTGAACTATTTTTCAAAGTGGCTGTACCATTTCGTGTTCCCACAGCAATGTATGAGAGTTCCAGTTGCTCCTCATCATTGCTAGCACTTTGGGATTGTCAGTAGTTTTTATTTTACTAAATAGGCGTGTAGTGGTATCTCATCATAGTTTAATTTGCATTTCCCTAATGGCTAATTATACTGAACAGTTTCCATGTGTTTATTTGCTATTCCTGTATCTTCTTGGGTAAAGTGTTTATTTAAGACTGTCTTAGTTATCCAGTGCTGCTATAACAGCAATACCGCAAGTGAATGACTTTAACAAACAAATTATTCTCTCACAGTTTAGGAGGCTAGATGTCTGAATTCAGGGTGCCAGCTCTAGGGGAAGGCTTTCTCTCTCTGTTGGTTCTGGGGGAAGGTCCTTGTCATCAGTCTTCCTCTGGTCTAGGAGCTTCTCAGCATAGGGACCCCAGGTCCAAAGGACGTGTGTCTCTCCCGGCGTTGCTTTCTTAGTGGTATGAGGTTCTTCTCCTCTCTGCTCCTTTCTTTCTTTTATATCTCAAAAGAGATTGACTCAAGATACAAACTAATCCTGTAGATTGAGTCCTGCCTCATTAATGTGACTTCCTCTAATCCTGCCTTATTAACATCCTGTTGTTAGTTGCTGTCAGGTTGGTTCCAATTGACAGCGACCCTGTGTACAACAGAACGAAAGACTGCCCAGTCCTGCTCCATCCTGACGATTGTTGTTATGCTTGAGCCCATTGTTGCAGCCACTGTGTCAGTCTGTCTCTTTGAGGGTCTTCCTCCTTTTCGCTGACTCTATATTAAGGATGATGTCCTTCTCTGGGGACTGGTCCCCCCGGTAACATGTCCAAAATATGTGAGACGAAGTCTCGCCGTCCTTGATTCTAAGGAGCATTCTGGCTGTCCTCCTTCCAGGACGAATTTGTTTGTTGTTCTGGCAGTTTATTGTATATTCAATATTCTTCATTAACATCATAGAGGTTAGAATTTACAGCCCATGGGATAATCACATCAGATCACAAAATGGTGGACAACCATACAGGACTGGGAATCATGGCCTGGCCAAGCGGATATACATTTTTGGGTACACAATTCAGTCCATAACAAAGACTTTGCCTATTTTTAATGCTGTTTTCTTTTTTCTGAGTTTTGAGAGTTCTTTATATATTCTGGACACAAGTCTTTTGTTGAGTATGTGATTTGCACATTTTCACCCAGTCCATAGGTTACCTTTTTATTCTTTTAACAGTATCTTTTGCAGAGAAAAAAAATTAATTTTGATGAAGTTCAATTTATCAAAAAAAATTTTTTTTTTTAATGGATCATACTTTTAGTGTCATATCTAATAACTTTTTATTTTAGCCCCAGGTCATGAATTTGTTCCACATTTTTTTCCTAAAAATTTTGTAGTTTCACATTTTATGTTTAGATATACAATTTGTTTTGAGTTAATTGTATAAGGTATGAGGTTTAGGTAGGGTTTTTGTTTTGTATGTGAATGTCAGGTTGTTCCAAACCCATTCATTGATAGAACTACCCTTTCTCTACTAAATTGAATTTTCACCTTGTTCAAAATCAGTTAGTCGTATTTGTGGGTTTAATTCTCGATTCTGTTCTATTCCATTGATCTGTGGGTCTATCCCTTTGTGAATGCCACACAATTAATCTTGATTATGGAAGTCTTAAAATAGAGTCTGTGGGTGGTGCAAACAGTAACGTGCTCGACTGCTCACTGAGAGGTTGGTGGTTCGAGTCCTATCTTGAGGCACCTTGAAAGAAAAGCCTGGTGATCTATTTCTGAAAAAATCAGCCATCGAAAACCCTGTGGAGCATAGTTCTACTCTGACACACATGGGCTCACCACGAATCACAATTGACTCATCGGCAGCTGGTACCAGCTAAAATTGGGTAGAGTGATTCCTCTAATTTTATTTGTTTAAAAAAATTGTTTTGACTATTTTAGTACCTTCGCTTTTCCATATACGTTTTACAATCATCTTGTCTGTGTTGTTGTTAGGTGCTGTTGAGTTGATTCTGACTCATAGCGACCCTGTGTACAACAGAATGAAACACTGGTCCTGCGCCATGCTCACAATCGTTGTTATACTTGAGCCCATTGTTTCAGCCACTGTGTCAATCCATCTTGTTGAGGGTCTTCCTCTTTTTCACTGAACCTGTACTTTACCAAGCATGATGTCCTTCTCCAGGGACTGATCTCTCCTGACAACATGTCCAAAGTATGTAAGATGTAGTTTCGCTATCTTTGCTTCTAAGGAGCATTCTGGCTGTACTTCTTCCAAGACAGATCTGTTCATTCTTTTGGTAGTCTTTGGTATATTCAATATTCTTTCACATGCGTATGAGGCAATTGAAAACACCATGGCTTGGGTCAGGCGCACCTTAGTCTTTAAAGTGACATCTTTGCTTTTTAAGACTTTAAAGAGATCTTTTGCAGATTTGCCCAGTGCAATGCATCATTTGATTTCTTTCTTTTTTTTATATATTTTATTGTACTTCAGGCGAAGGCTTACAGAACAAATAGTTTCTCATGAAACAGTAGTACACGTGTTGTTTTATGACATTGGTTAACAACCCCACAGCATATTAACTCTCTAACTTCTCAACCTTTTTTTTTCTGGTGAAAATACACATAGCCAAAGATACACTGTTTCAAAAATTTCTACATACACGGTTCAGTGACATTGACTACGCTCTTCTCGAATTGTGCTGTTATTCTCACTTAAGATGAAAGCTTACAGAACAAAATAGTTTCTCATTTAACAGTTACTACAAATGTTGCCCTATGACAATGGTTAACAATCTCACAACACATCAACAATATCCTTACTCAACCTTGGGTTCATTTGATTTCTTGACTGCTGCTTCTATGGATGTTGATTGTGGATCTAAGTAAAATAAAATCTTGACAACTTGAACCTTTTCTCCATTTATCATGATGTTGTTTATTGGTCCAGTTGTGAGGATTTTTGTTATCTTTATGTTGAGGTGTAATCCATACTGAAGGCTGTGGCCTTTGATCTTCATCGGTAAGTGCTTCAAGTCCTCTTCACTTTCAGCAAGCAAGATCATGTCATCTGCATGTCATAAATTGTTAATGAGTCTTCCTCCAATCCTGATGTAGCTTTCTTCTTCACATAGTCCAGCCTGTCAGATTATTTGCTTTGCATACAGACTGAATAAGTATGGTGAAAAGATACAACCCTGGCCCACACCTTTCCTGTCTTTAAACCACGCAGTGTACCCTTGTTTGGTTCGAACAACTGCCTCTTGGTCCAAGTACAAGTTCCTCATGAGCACAATTAAGTGTTCTGGAATTCCCATTCTTCGCAATGTTATCCATAATTTGTTAGGCTCCACACAGTCGAATGCTTTTGCATAGTCAATAAAACACAGGTAAACATCTTTCTGGTATTCTCTGCTTTTAGCCAAGATCCGTCTGACATCAGCACAGTAATATTCCTGGTTCCATGTCCTCTTCTGAATACAGCTTGAATTTCTGGCAGTTCCCTGTTGCTGTATTACTGTAACCACTTTTGAATGATCTTCAGCAAAATTTTACTTGTGTGTGATATTAATGATATTGTTTGATAATTTCCACGTTCTGTTGGATCTCCCTTTTTTGGAATGGATATAAATATGGATCTCTTCCAGTCGGTTGATCAGGTAGGTGGCTTCCAAATTTCTTGGCATAGACAAGTGAGCGCTTCCAGCACTGCATCTGTTTGTTGAAACATCTTAATCGGTATCCTGTCAATTCCTGGAGCCTTATTTTTTGCTAGTGCCTTCAGTGCAGCGTAGACCTCTTCCTTCAGTACCATTGGTTCTTGATCATATGCTATCTCCTGAAATGTTTGAATGTCCACCAATTTTTTTTCTTTTTTTTTTTTGGTACAGTAACTCTGTATTTCTTCCATCTTCTTTTGAGGCTTCCTACATCGTTTAATATTTTCCCCATGGAATCCTTGATATTGCAACTTGAGGCTTGAATTTTTCCTTCAGTTCTTTCAGCTTGAGAAATGCTGAGCATGTTCATTCCTTTTGGTTTTCTATCTCCAGGTCTTTGCGTATTTCATTATAATACTATAGCTTATCTATATCTGTAAACATTTCTGTAGGAATTTTTATTAGAATTGCCTTAAGTCTATAGATCAGTTGGATGGAAATTGACATTCTTAACCATTTTGAACTTTTTAATCCATGAACGCAGTATGTCTCCCCATTTGTTTGGTTTTCTTTAATTTTTTTTAATCAGCATATAGATCCAGTACATGTTCTGTTAGATTTATATGTATTTCATTTTTTTGAGCTATTTGCTGTTTTAAAATTTGTTTGCAGCTGTTCAGTGCTAGTACATAGAAAAATATTTTTTCTGTGCTCACCTTGTAATTTTTGGCCTTCCTAAGCTTATATGTTAGTTGTAGGAGTTTTGTTGTGCATTTATTGGGATTTTCTGTGCACACAATCATGTTGTTTGTGAATTGGAACAGCTGTTTTTCCTTGCTTTTCAATCTGGGTACCTTTTATTTCATTTTCTTGCATTGTTGCACTGGCTAGAACTTTTAGTATGATGTTGGGTAGCACTGGTGAGAATGGACATTATTTCCTTGTTTCTGATCTTAGCGGGAAAGCATTCAGTTTTTCACCATTAATGTGATGTCTGCTGTATATTTTTTGTTGATGCCTATTAATTTGTGGCACAGTGGTTAATAGCTACAGCTGCTAACCCAAAGGTCCACAGTTTGAATCTACCAGCTGCTCCTTGGAAACCCTATGGGGCAGTTCTACTTTGTCCTACAGGGTCGCTATGAGTACAAATTGACTCGATGGCAATGGGTTATATTATCAAGTTGAGGAAGTTCCTTTCTATTCCTAGTTTGTTGAGAGTTTTTATTAATATATGTTGAATTTTGTCAAGTGCTTTTTCTGAATCAGCTGATACAATCACGGTTTTTCTTATTTAGACTTGTTACAGTAGATCACATTGGTTTATTTTTGAATATTGAACCAGCCTTGCATTCCTGAAATATACCTCACTTGGTCATGGTAAATTACTCTTTAAATTGCTAGATTCAGTTTGCTCATGTTTTGTTGAGGATTCTTATCTATTTTCATGAGATTATATTTGTCAGTGATTTTCTTATACTATCTTTGGCTGTTTTTGGTATAAGTGTAATGCTGGTCTCATAAAATAAGGTTTAATTGTTCCTTTCTCTTCTATTTTAGTAATTTGTGGTTTTCAAGGAATTGGTATGTTTCATTAAGTTGTTGAATTGATGTGTGTAGAGTTGTTTGCATTGTTTCCTTATTAACCTTTTAATGTCTCTGGGGATCTGTAGTATTGTCCCCTCTTTCATTTTTCTCTATTTTTGTTTCCAATTTCTTTGATTCTTCTTCCTTTAAGTCTTTACTTTATTACTTTGGGTTTATTTTGATTTTCCTTTTCTAGTTCCTTAAGGTTTTGTTGTTGTTAGTTGCTGTCAAGTTGATTCCGACTCACTGTAACCCCGAGTGTGCAGAGTAGAACTATACTCCATAGGGTTTTCAAGGCTTTGACCTTTAGAAGCTTAGATTATTGATGTGAAGCCTTTCTTCTTTTCTAATGTCAGCATTTAATGCTATAAACTTTCCTCTAAGCCATCCTTTGTCTGCATCCTACCAATTTTGATATGCTGCACTTAACGTTCTCATTTAATGCAAAATATTTTCTAATTTCCTTTTTGTCTTCCTCTTTGACTCATGGATTATTTAGAAGTGTGTTATTTAATTTCATGTTATCTCTCTGTTATTGGGTTCTAGTCTAATTCCATTTTTGTTAGAGAACATGCTTTGTATGATTTTAATTCTTAAAAAAAATTTTAGGTTCTATGGTCTTTTTTGGTAGATATTACTCATGCACTTAAAATATGTGTATTCTACTATTATAGGATGGAGTGTTTGCTGAATGTCAGTTAGATCCAACTGGTTGATGGTTTTGTTCAGTTCTTGTATATCCTTGCTAATTTTTTGTCTACTAGTTCTGTCGATTGCTGAGAGAGGCATTTTGCCTCTCTGATAAAATCATGGATTTGTTGATTTTTCCTTATAGTTGTTTAGTTTTTGCTTCATGCATTTTGAATCTCTGTTGTTTGGTGCATATATGTTTAGGATTGCTATGTCTTCATGTTGAATTGACCCTTTTTTAAAATTGTGGTAAATAACGTATGTAACAAAATGTTTGCCATTTCAGCATTCTTAACATGTACAATTTAGTGACACCAATTGTATTTATCATGTTGTGTAACCATCACCATTACCTTTTTCTGACTTTTTCCATTACCCTTAACAGAAGCTCAACATCTTCTAAACACTGAGTCCCCTTTTCTCCCTCCCTCCCACCTACCTCTGATAAACCTCATAACCTTAGGCCTGTACATATTTGTCTGTTCTAGATATTTCCTATAGGTGGAATCATACAGTATTTGTGTTTTTGTAACTGACTTATTTCACTCAGCATGTTTTCAAGGTTAATCCATGTTGTAGCATGTATCAGGACTTAATTTCTCTTTGTGGCTGAGTAATATTCCATGTATGTATGTACCACATTCTTTCATCCATTTGTTGATAGACGTTTAGGTTGTTTCCATCTTTTGGCTATTGCGAATAGTGCTGCAGTGAACACTGGTGTACAAGTATCTGTGTTCCTGCTTTCCATTCTTTTGAGTGTATACCTCGTAGTGAAATTGCTGGATTGTATGGTAACTCTATATTTAACTTTTTGAGGACCCTCCGTACTGTTTCCCACAGTAACTGTACCATTTTACAGTCCCAGCGACAGTGGATTGAGGGTTCCAGTTTCTCCACATTCTCGCGAGTACCTGTTGTTTTTCATTTTTTTAATCATAACCATCTTAATGGGTGTGAAGTGATAATCTAATTGTGGTTTTGATTTGCATTTCCCTAATAACTAATGTTAAGCATGTTTTCATGTGTTTTTTTGGCCATTTATATATCTTCTTTGGTGAAATGTCTATTCATGAATTGATCCTTCGAATTATTAAGTTATGACAGTCTTACCTCTGGTAATTTTCTTGGCTCTGAAATCTACTTTGATATTAATATAACCATTCCAGCTTTTTTCTGATTAAATTTTGCGTGGTATATTTTTCCTTTTCTTTTACTTTTAACCTACATATATAATTGTATTTGAGATGAGTTTCTTGTAGACAGCTGCTTGATTAACTTTCATTAATTATGTATATCCATATTTTCACTTTTAATTGTAATATAGATGTGAAATATACTTACTAATTTGAGGTCTTTTTTTGCCTGGCTTAACTACTAATTGAACATTTATTTGGTGCTAGTACAGGATATACAGTAGGATATATAGCTGTCATTGGACTTTTTGACCCTATAGGCTTTTGTACATTTTCTTACTGGATTGCACGAGTGTGGAAATACAAGCGATCTTTATTTTAGAGGGAGTTTAACCAGTATGGGTTGGAATTGAATAGCTTCCATCTCAAGGGCATGTGCCTACAGAACACTTTTTTTTTTTTTAATATAGGAATAAGTTTTACTTTCCACTTATGTTTGTGACATTGAATTGTTGCATGTTGTTTTCCAAGTAGATTGACCTTTCTTTGCATACATTTGTAGATTGTGATGTTGAGTGAGGAACATTTTTCTCTTGAATAATTTGAGCATAGTATTAGTTACAGGTTGAAACTGGATGAGAAGATGGGGAATCTAATTTCTTATGAGCCAGGATTATTTTTTTAATACATTTTTTATCTTGGAATACTTTTAGATTTATAGAAAAGTTGACAAAATTCCTATATTTTTTTCACCCAGTTTTCCCTAATGTTAATATTTTATGTAACCTTGGTACGTTGATACAATACTATTAACTAAACTACAGGCTTTATTTGGAATTGACTAATATTGCCAGTAATATCCTATTTCTGTTCTAGGATCCAATCAAGGATAACACATTGCATTTAGTGCCCCAGAAGTTTAATTTTAATTTTTTTAGCTGCCTCATCTATGAAATGGGAAGGTTAATTTTTATTTTTTTCAAGGGAGTCCTACAAAGGATAATTAATAGTCATATTTAAAGTATAGTAGTGATTTTATATTTATACTAGAATTCAGTGAAATTATTAATTATTTAATAGTTTACTAAAGTCTAATTTTCTCTAGAAATATCTGGGAATTATTCTACTGTGGACTGAAGGGCAAACATTCTCTAGAAGTTATTGTTGAGAGGTCAACTCCCTCCTTAGAAGCTCCTGAGGGTGACCTGCCAGTACAGGTACTGCCCTAGTTGGTGGTTGGGATAGCTCGGAGAAGGGAGGTACTAGCCCCTTGCCAAAGCTGTTTGGTTGCCTTGGATGAAGAAAATTCCATAGATGAATTCTTGACCATGCTTGTAATATTGCTGTCATTGTTTTAAAAGCATAAAAAAACAGCATCGTTCATTAACTGGCTTAAATGTAAATTTTGGCTACTGTCAATATTCTTCCTTCTTTTAAAAGAATAATAGAGTTTGGGTCTGTTAACCAGTCATTACAATCAGATGCCTATCCACAAACTGTTTCTGAGTTGAACTGTTCTTTGTAACATTTTCAGATTTCTAGATGCTCAATCAATATTCCAGTTGGAACGTGGGATTGGCAGAGCAGAGAGTCATAGAACTTTAGATCTAGAAAGGACAAAAACAGAACAAATATTTATTGCTGAGACAATCAGATTCCTTTATTTACTAGCTGAGGAAACTGAGACCCAAAGAGTTGAATTCAGCAAATTTCTCTTGTTTTTCTAGTCAGTATCCTGTTTCCTACCTTTCAACTCGTGATGGTATTCATCACTGATCTGTAATTACCCAGATATGAAAACCCTTGTTTTATTTCATTTTTTCTTACTCTGCACACCCTGCTATGGCTGCCTTTTCTGCCCAGATTCCTCTGCCTGCTTACCTGAGGGCCTGAAAAGTTTTCCGTTTCTTTGATGGCACCTTCCCTAGCTTTCATCACTTCCTTTGCCTGCCAAGCTCCCTGGTAGAGTGGAGAGGAGAGGTCAACATCCCTCTTGTACTCAGCTTCCTTCCACTGCTCCACGCACACCTGACTCTTCTGTCGTGTTGCACTCCTGTGGTGACAGTTCCTTCCACCATGCCATGCACACCTGGCTCTTCTGTCATGTTGCACTCCTGTGGTGGCACTTCCTTCCACCGTGCCACGCACACCTGGCTCTTCTGTCACGTTACTGTCCATGTGTAGTGGCACTTCCTTCTACTGCTTCATGCACACCTGGCTCTTCTGTTATGTTGCTCTCCTGTGTGGTGGGCCCTTCCTTCCACCACGCCACATACACTTCGCTTATCTGTCACGTTGCACTCTTTGTATGGTGGCCTGGCACAGCCAGTGGGGCCAGGCTTTCCTCCCCTCTGTGCCTTCCTGGGTGCTGGGTCTGCATGGTGGTTTTCCCCTTCTTTGTGTGGGTGATTGCTGTTTCTCTCTAAGATGGTGATCCTTCTGGGCAGCCTTCCTTCACCGTCCCAGGCCTGGTTGTTGCCTTCCTTCTCTGTTCCCTCGGTGCCTGTCCTTAGTTGGATCACAGTGCTGAGGCTAGCTTGTCACCCCTGGTTTAGTGGAAGGTTTTCTTCCCAACTCCAGGGTTCACTCAGTGCATAGTAAATGCTCTTTACATGTTGCACTGATAACAAGGCCAATTGAGATTAGCACCTGCCATTACTTCCTGTTTACTTTTTGTCATGGATTGAATTGTGTCTCCCCAAAATGTGTATTAACTTAGCTAAGCCATGATTCCTAGTATTGTGCGGTTGTCCACATTTTGTCATCTGATGTGATTATCTTATGTGTTATAAAAATCTGATGTGATTATCCTATTATGGGAAGGGTTTACAACACATAGGATAATCATATTAGATCACAAAATGGTGGACAGCCACACAATACTGTCATGCATCTGTCAGTTTGTCATACTGTGGGGGCTCACATGTTGCTGTGATGCTAGAAGTTATGCCACCAGTATTCAAATGCCAGCAGGATCACCCATGGTGGACAGGTTTCAGCTGAGCTTCCAGACTAAGACAGACTAGGAAGAAGGACCTAGTGGTTTACTTCTGAAAAAAATCAGCCAGGGAAAATGTTTTTTTTTTTTTCAATTGTAGTTTAAGTGGAAGTTTACATTTCAAGTTAGTCTCTCATATAAAAATTTATACATACATGGTTATGTGACCCTAATTGCTCTCCCTATACTATGACAGAACACTCCTCCTTTCCACCCGTGATTTCCCGTGTCCATTCAACCAGCTGCTGACCCTCTCTGCCTTCTCATCTCACCTCCGGACAGAAGCTGCCCGTTTAGTCTCTTGTATCTACTTGAGCTAAGAAGCACACTCTTCACGAGTATCATTTTATGTCCGACAGTCCAGTCCAGTCTTTGTCTGAAGAGTTGGCCTTGGGAATGGTTTTAGTTCTGGATTGATGGAGAGTCTGGTAGCTGTGCTCCCTGGGGTTCCTCCAGTCTCAGACCATTAAGTCTGGTCTTTTTACTAGAATTTGAGTTCTGCACCCCACCTTTCTCCTGCTCCATCAGGGACCCTCTGTTGTATTCCCTGTCAGGGCAGTCACTCGTGGTAGCTGGGCACCATCTAGTTCTTCTGGTTTCAGGCTGTTGAAGTCTCTGGTTTATGTGGCCCTTTCTGTCTCTTGGGCTAATACTTTCCTTGTGTCTTTGGTGTTCTTTATTCTCCTTTACTCCAGGTGGTTGGGACCAGTTGATGCATCTTAGATGGCCGCTTGCTAGCACCAGTGAAAATTTTATGAAGAGCAGCAGAACATTGTCTGATAATAGTGCCAGAAGATGAGCACCTCAGGTTGGAAGGCACTCAAAAGACGACTGGGGAAGAGCTGCCTCCTTGAAGTAGAGTCGACCTTAATGATGTGGACATCGTGAACCTTTTGGGACTTTCATTTGCTAATGTGGCAGAACTTAAAATGAGAAGAAACAGCTGCAGAGATCCATTAATAATCGGAACATGGAATGTATGAAGTATGAATCTAAGAAAATTGGAAATCGTCAAAAATGAAATGGAATGCATAAACATCAATATCCTAGGCATTCGTTAGCTGAAATGGACTGGTATTAGCCGTTCTGAATCAGACAATCATATGGTCTACTATGCCGAGAATGACAAATTGAAGAGGAACGGTGTTGCATTCATTGTCAAAAAGAACGTTTCAGGGTAGATCCAGAAGTACAATACTGTCAGTGATAGGGTAATATCCGTATGTCTACAAGGAACACCAGTTAATACGACTATTATTGAAATTTATGCACCAACCACTAAGGCCAAAGATGAAGAAACTGAAGACTTTTACCAACTTCTGCAGTCTTAAAATTGATCAAACATGCAATCAAGATGCATTGATAATTACTGGTGATTGGAATGCGAAAGTTGGGAACAAAGAAGGACTGGTAGTTGGAAAATATGACCTTGGTGATAGAAAAGGTGCTGGAGATTGCATGATAGAATTTTTCAAGACCAACGACTTCTTCATTGCATATACCTTTTTTCAACAACATCAGCGGTGACTGTACACATGGATCTCACCAGAGGGAATACACAGGTATCAAGTATACTACATCTATGGAAAGAGATGATGGAAAAGCTCAATATCATCAGTCAGAACAAGGCCAGGGGCCGACTGTGGAGCAGACCATCAATTGCTGATATGCAAGTTCAAGTTGAAGCTGAAGAAAGTTAGAACAAGTCCATGAGAGCCAAAGTACAACCGTGAGTATATCCCACCTGAATTTAGAGACCATCTCAAGAGTATACTTGACACATTGGACACTAATGACTGAAGACCAGATGAGTTGTGGAATGACATCAAGGACATATGTGAAGAAAGTAGAAGGTCGTTAAAAAGACAGGAAAGAAAATACCAAAATGGATGTCAGAAGAGACTCTGAAAATTGCTCTTGAACATACTGTAACTAAAGTGAAAGGCAGAAATGATGAAGTAAAAGAGCTGAACAGAAGATTTCAAAGGACAGCTTGAGAAGACAAAGTAAAGTATTATAATGACATATGTAAAAACCTGGAGATAGAAAACCAAAAGGGAAGAACAGTCTTGACATTTCTTAGGGTGAAAGAAAGTTGCAGTGTTAAAGGATTCTGTGGACAAAATGCAGAACAACGCAGGAAGCATCAAAAGAAGATAAGGGGATACATAGAGTCACTATACCAGAAAAAATTGGTCGATGTTCAGTCATTTCAGGAGGTGGCAAATGACCAAGAACTGATGGTACTGAAGGAAGAATTCCAAGCTGCACTGAAGACACTAGTAAAAAGCAAGGCTTCAGAAATTTATGGAATACCAATTGAGATGCTTCAACAAATGGATGCAGTGCTGGAAGTGCTCACTTGTCTATGCCAAGAAATTCGGAGGCCAGCTACCTGGCCAGCTGACTGGAAGAGATCCAGATTCATGCCTGTTCCAAAGAAAGGTGATCCAACTGAATGCGCAAATTATTCAACAACATAATTAATGTTACAGGCAAATAAAATTTTGCTGAAGATCATTCAAAAGCAGTTACAACAGTACGTTGACAGGTGTCTGAGGCCAGGTACTCTGGAGAAGCAAAACCAGTAAAGCAAGCGAGAGAGAGATTTGTATCAAGGAAATGGCTCTTCTGTTGTAGAAAATGAAACGTCCGAAGTCCGTGGATCAGGTTAGAGGCTCCTCCTGATTCCCGTAGCTGCAGGAGCTGGCAAACCCAGATTGGCAGGTTAGAGAGCAGGGCTCTTGCTCACAGGCTGTGAAGCTCGACGAATCCCAGGACCGGCAGGCAAGACCGCAAGGCTTCTTCTGATTCACGTAGCTGCAGGGGCTGTTGAACCCAAGATCAGCAGGTCGGAGAGCAGGGCTCTTGCTTGCAGGCTCTGAAGCGCAACGAATCCCAAGCTCGGCAGGCAAGACCACAAGCCTTCTCCTGATTCACGTAGTTACATAATGTCATTAACGTAATGGATGAGTATGACGTCTTTTGGAAGAGAAAGGCAATAATGGTTCTTGTGGACTAAACTATTGATAGGGCTGGAGCGTTGATGTAGCTCTGAGGTAGGCAACTGAAGGTGTATTGCTGGCCTTGCCAGCAGGGGCTGGTGAACTCAAGATCTGCAGGTTGGAGAGCAGGATCCAGAGCAGGCAAAAGCCAGAATGTCTGCTTACATTCAGATGCAGGCCACACACCCGAGGAAACTCCCTTTCAACTGATTGGCTCCTCACAGCAGATCCCATCATGTGGGTGATCACGTATAAACACTGAGAATCATGGCCCAGCCAAGTTGACACAAATTTTAACCATCACAACAGGGAACTGCCAGAAATTCAAGCCAGATTCAGAAGAGCACATGGAATGAGGGATATCACTGCTGATGTCACATGGATCTTGGCTGAAAGCAGGGAATACCAGAAAGATGTTTGCTGTATTCTGTTGACTATGCAAAGACATTTGACTATGTGGAGCATAATAAATTACGGATAACATTTTGAAAAATGGGAATTCCAGAACACTTAATTGTGCTTATAAGGAACCTGTACATAGACCAAGGGCAGTTGTTTGAACAGAACAAGGGGATACTGTGTGGTTTAAAGTCAGGAAAGTTGTGCGTCAGGGTTGTATCCTTCTACCATACTTATTCAGTCTGTATACCTAGCAAATAATTCCAGAAGCTGAAGAAGAATGGGGCATCAGGATTGGAGGAACACTCATTAACAACCTGTGCTATGCAGATGACACAGCCTTGCTTACTGAAAGTGAAGAGGACTTGAAGCACTTACTGATGAAGATCAAAGACTGCAGCCTTCAGTATGGATTACATCTCAACATAAAGAAAACAAAAATGCTCACAACCGGACCAATAAGCAACGTCATGATAAATGGAGAAAATATTGAAGTTGTCACGGATTTCATTTTATTTGGATCCACAGTGAACACCCATGGAAGCAGCAGTCAGTAAATCAAATGATGCGTTGCACTGGGCAAATCTGCTGCAAAAGCCCTCTTTAAAGCATTAAAAAGCAAAGACGTCACTCTAAGGACTAAGGTGCGCCTGACCCAAGCCATGGTGTTTTCAGTTCTCTCATATGCGTGCGAAAGTTGGACAGTGAATAAGGAAGATGGAAAAAGAATTGACGACTTTGAATTATGGCGTTGGTGAAGAATATTGAATATACCATGGGCTACCAGAGAATGTACAAATCTGTTTTGGAAGAAGTACAGCCAGAATGCTGCTTAGAAGTGAAGATGACGAGATTTTGTCTCACGTACTTTGGATATGTTGTAAAGATGGATCAGTCCCTGGAGAAGAACATCATGCTTGGTAAAGGGTCGGCAAAAAAGAGGAAGACGCTCAACAAAATGGATTGACACAGTGATTGCAACAGTGGGCTCAAGTATAACAATTTTGAGAACAGTGCAGGATTGGGCAGTGTTTCATTCTGTTGTACATAGGGTTGCTATGTGTTGGAACCAACTTGATGGCACCTAACAACATGATGATAATAAGGCAGGATTAGAGGCAGTTATGTTAATGAGGCAAGACTCAATTTACAGGATTAGGTTGTATCGTTAGTCAGTCTCTTTTGAGATATATAAGAGAGAAGCGAACAGAGAGGTGGGAGACCTCATACCACCAAGAGTGAAGAACCAGGAGGGGAGTACATCCTTTTGACCCAGGGTCCCTGTTTTGAGAAGCTGCTAGATCCGGGGAAGATTGATGACAAGGACCTTCTCCCAGAGCTGACAGAGAAAGCCTTCCCTTGGAGGTGGCATCCTGAATTTGGACTTCTAACCTCCTAGATGTGAGTGAATAAACTTTTGTTGGTTAAAGCCATCCACCTGTGGTATTTCTGTTATAGCAGCAGTAGATAACTAAGATACCTTTTTTGTGAATTTTTTATCTTTGCCTTTTAACTCGGAAGGTGTTTATCCTTTTTTCCAAAGTTTATCCTATATTCCAGGGGTTCTTAACTGATGGATTTTAGTGAGTCTGTTAACCCATGGAAACTCCATGCAAAATTTATGTGTGTGTACATTATCTGGAGGCCTCTTCAAAACCTCTTGCTCTTTCTTGCTTGTGTCTCGAACCTTCCCTCTTCTTTTGGGTTATTTTCCTTAGCCAACTTTGAGTTTCTTGTCTTCCCTTCCACCCTATTTAGTCTTTCTGTTAACCTTGCTTGACCCCTTAAGCTACTTTTAGATCTGACTTTCTCCTACCCATTACTGCCAGGTGACTTGAAATATTGGTTAACAATAATGGTTAATACTAGTTAGTTCTACTTCCTTCACCATCAATTCATATTTTACTCTTATCTCCAGCTCTTGCATCTACTGCTTTAATCAAACTTCCCAGATCATATTCTTACCACATCTTGTAGTTATTTTTCATTCTTGATCCCCTTTGAGCTTTTTGCATTTGACCTCAATTATATACACCTTTCTGGAACTCTCTTACCTCCCATTCCACGGTCCTGTTCTGGTTCTGCCCTCCTGGCTTTGGTGAGCTCACTGAATACTGTACTCAACAGCACTCTTGGGTCATTCTGTGTCCAGTTCTCTCAAGTTCAGACTTAACATTTGATGTTTTTAGTGTACGTCAGTAGAGATTTCTGAGGATTGTTAGAAACACAAATGAGAGATGAGTAAATCTTTAACATGGTGGATATATTCTGTAGAAACGGCTTGGGTCCAGCGTCTGACCTTCTCTTAACTTCACAGGGGGGAGGGAGAATTACAATCAGTAGCCCAAGGCTGATTCCTATGAGGCGGAGGTCAGACATGCCTCCTCTCTCCACCATTTTATCAATTGTGATACCAACCGTCCCTCCCATGGCACTCTCTCGTGCTGTCCTGACTTCAATAATTCTTTGCAGTGGCCACACAGAACTCACAGACCATACTCACGATTATGGGGTTTATTAGGGAAATAACAGTTACAATTCAGGCTCAGGAACACTCAGTATACAGTTCTTCCATCAGGACAGCCTCTTCCCAGCTGTGCTCACTGGCACACCTCTCCCTGGCCCTAGGCCTCTGCCCAAAGGCACTCAACCTTCTCTTTCCATGGGCCGGGAAGCCCACTACGGCAGTCTCCTGCCGCCAGGCCTCTGCTGCCGGGTCTCTGTTGCTTCTGTGCCACTGCTTCTCTGCCACCACTTCTTGCCGTATTCAAGGTTATAGCTTGCTGTCTGTCTCCTGGTTCCAGGAGTTTCTCAGCGCAGGGATCCGGGGTCCAGAGGACGTGCTGGCTCCTGGCTGCTGTCTGCACACTCCTGTCCAATTGCGTGGGCAGAAGTTAAAAGACTACGGCTAGAAAGGTTACACAAAAGTGATCCATCACGCCACATACTCATTAGAATGATGGTTGGGCCTTTTTTTTTGCCCATCTGTAGCAAATGAACTTGACTTACCCATGTTTAGGCTAAACTCTTCTTTGTATACGAGAAAGTAGTGGTTAGGGATTATTGGTTTGTGTGCTAGCTAATTTACCCAAAGGAGTTTTTGCCTCAGAGTCTCAGTTCAGCTCTATTGGTTGTGTGTGGGCCATAGTTTCCTTGTCTGTCAAAGAAGGTTGTATCAGATGGTCTTCTACAATCTTATGATTCTGTGATTGTCACTTTTTGGTCAAACTATTTCTGTGACTACTCATCATCTCTAAAGTGAGGCGCACTTTAGAGGCTTGCTAGGGAGTAGGTGAGACTAGTACTTATAGTCTTAAATAAGAAATTTACAAATATTTAGCCTACGGATTAGGACTGGTATCCGCACCTGATCTGTGCCTCAAAGTCCGCAGGGTATCCTGAGACAAGAGAGGACGTTCTAAATTGCAGAGGTTGTGTTCTTGCCTGGGGCGGTTAATGGGTGCCCGTTAAGTACGTTCAGGAACCATACTGTCTGGTTTTAATTAAACCGGCCCTCATAAAATGGTCAGGTAGTCTGAAAAGAAACCCTGGATTGCCGAGCATGCTAGTATTGAAAGCATGTGCAGACAACCAGGAAACAAGTGGTGGAGCCACACCACCTTCCTGCATAAGCATTGGCCACGTGATGAAGTTAAAAAAAATGATCCAAGCAGACCTGAGAATCAGTTCGCAAAGGTCATTGGCTTTTACGAATGATGGCCCGTACCTGAAGTGGATGTCTTGCCCTGAGACACTAGGTGAGGAAAGAATGTAAAACCACAGCCGTTGAGGTGTTTCTGACTCATAGCAACCCTGTAGGACAGAACAGAACTGCCCTGCGGGGTTTCCAAGGATGTAAGTCTTTACAGAAGCAGACTGCCACATCTTTCTCCTGCAGAGCGGCTTGTGGGTTCGAACCACTGACCTGTTGGTTAGCAGCTTCGCGTCTAACCACGGTGCCACCAGGGCTCCTTAGGAAAGTATATAGCCCTTACTAAAACAGTCAGCAAGAGAGTTTCAATGCTAGGTAAATGAAGCATTGAAAGGAGAAACATCCACAGCTATAATTATGCAGCAGTGTTTAAAGGCATGCGATACTCAGTCCGATATTTTACAGGATTTCATTAAGCTTAAAGATAAACCCTTTTTGAGGTTTCTAACTTACATTTCTGAGTTGGTTAGGGTTCAGTTGCAGAAACTATGCTAGCTAGTTCACATAGATGGGCATTTAATATGGAGAATTAGCATACCACGTGTTTGAAAGGGCTAGTGGAACAGGCTCTAGGCTGGGCTTCCAAGAATGACTTCCAGAACAGAACTACAGCACTCAGGTCTAGAGCTGGGTGAGTCATCTACACCATCTGCCACACACCACTGGAGAAATGCTTGTTCCCCCGGCAGCGGGTGGGGAAGTGGGGGGAAATGGCTGAAGTAATACAGTGAAAACAATGTGGCAACAAGGTAAATACGTTACTTTGTCAGCAAATACTTTCTAGTTTTTCATCCGAACTGTTGTAGAAGATTTGAAAGAATAAATGATTAGAATAAATCATGATACGTGGGTGGTTTGCTGTGTGATTGAATGGAAGTACAGGTATTTTAACACATCCCAACTTACACTTTTTGCTAGATTCTGATCGAATACTTTTTTTGTGATTCACTAAAGGAAAAATTTCCTAGAGCATATATGTTCCTCAGTGGTAAATTATTTCTTTAATAAACAGTGTTTTGTGGAAAAACTAGATAAAACCAGCGATGGAGCAACCTCTTTGTAATTAAAACACACACACAATGGTTCTTGGGTAGTGTAGGGTTTCAGAAAGAGCAAGGTGTGTGAAATTTACTCAGTGCATTGTGCATGGATACGTTCTTACTATAAATTGAAGCCAAAAGTACATAAGGGCTCAGCTTGAGGCCTTTAAAATGTAGTAAACCTTTGCAGTATTTTCTGATGAGCTAGGAGGTAACTGAAAATATTTCACAAAACACAGAGATTTGCTGGTTATCTTGTGGTGAAATACTTTAAAAATGTTGCTATTTAGAAGATGAATTGTTTTTCTTTTACACAAACATAAGTGGTCTAAAATTTGCTGACCTTTTCTGTAATACCTTCTCTGTAATAAGTGGTTGCCGGTGGAAAGCTACCTAGCAAAATCAATGTTTTGGAGAAAATAAACAATCTGCCCCCACAAGAAGAAGGTGACATTTTAACAGTGAGTGAAACATTTGTTTTGAAGGAAACTGGCTGTAGAGAACATTTTGAAAATGAGTGTTTAGAATTGTCTCCATTATTTTTTTTTTAGCTAAAAATAATGTTCAATAGTCATCTTATCTGCACACTTAAACTTGGAAATGAATTCTTCAGCCTGTTTAAAAGCTTCCTGTTGTAATGTTTATTGGGATTTTGAATTTGTTTGTTAAAAATACGAAAATGTGATACCTTATGATATGTAAGAACAACTTAACTCATGAGAAAGATGTAATTTACTAGCTGAATTTGTACAAAAACCCCTTGCATAATTGATGGGATTGACAATTGATTAGCATGATTTAGTACCCTTTCACCTGTTGCCTTGGCATCGATTTTGAGTCATAGCAAACCATGTGTTAGAGTAGAACTGCTCCATAGGGTTTTCTCGGCTCGTGGTACAGTGGTTGAGCAGTCTCCTGCTAACTGAGAGATCGACAGTTCGAACCCACCCAGTGGTTCCTTGGGAGTAAAGACCTGGCAATCTGCTCTCATAAAGATTATAGCCCAGGAAACCCTATGGGCAGTTCTGCTCTGTCACATGGGGTTGCTGTGAGTCATAACTGACTCGACGACACCCGACAACAACAAGCAGGTTGCCAGGTTTTTCTTCTTCCATACTGCTGGGTTGGTTTGACCATTAATCTTCAGTTAGTAAAAACAGAAACCAAACCCGTTACTGTCAAGTTGATTCTGACTCATAGCCACCCTGTAGGACAGAGTAGAACTGCCCCAGAGAGTTTTCAAGGAGCGCCTGGTGGATTCGAACTGCTGACTTTTGGTTAGCAGCCATAGCTCTTAATCACTATGCCACCAGGGTAAGATAAGTGCAAACTGTTTGCGCTACGCAAGGACCTAGCATGGTTTAGTAAGTGCAGCCAATGGTATTGTTCTTTCATTTAGCTCTGTATGTCCTTGAGAGGTGTTTTTAAAGCAACAACCAACTTTCTAAGTAATTGCATTTATGGTGTTCAAATTGTCTTGTTTCATCACACAGTATTAAACCAAGATTTTAAAAAATAATGAAGCACATTCAGTGATGTTGGTCTTAAAGTTTTTTCTTATGATTTTTGGTGACACAAAAAGGTTTTCAGTCTTGTAAATAAAATAAAAAAGAGGCAAGTATGTAAGAGTAGTATTTCATATTTACCTCATTGTTTTTGTTGTTGTTGTTAGGTGCCGTCGAGTTGGTTCCAACTCATAGTGACCCTATTTTCAACAGACCGAAACACTGCCCGGTCCTGCGCCATCCTCATAATCCTTGTTATGCTTGAGCTCATTGTTGCAGCCACTGTCTCCATCTTGTTGAAGGTCTTCCTCTTTTTCGCTGTCCCTCTACTCTACCAGGAAACCCTGGTGATGCAGTGGTTAAGTGCTACAGCTGCTAACCGAAAGGTCGGCAGTTCGAATCCACCAAGTGCTCCTTGGAAACTCTGTGGGCTAGTTCTGCTGTGTCCTATAGGGTCGCTGTGAGTCGGAATCGACTTGATGGCAACAGGCTTGGCTTGGGCTACTCTTATCAAGCATGGTGTCCTTCTCCAGGGACTGTTTCCTCCTGATAACGTGTCTAAAGTATGTGAAACAAAGTCTCTCCATCCTTGCTTCTAAGGAGCATTCTGGCTGTACTTCTTCCAAGACAGATTTGTTCATTCTTGTGGCAGTTCATGATATATTCAATATTCTTTGCCAACACCATGATTCAAAGGCGTCAGTTCTTTGGTCTTCCTTATTCATTGTCCAGCTTTCACATGCATATGAGTTGGTTGAAAACACCATGGCTTGGGTCAGGCGCACTTTAGTCCTTAAAATGACGTCTTTGCTTTTTAGCACTTTAAAGAGGTCTTTTGCAGCTGATCTGCCCAGTGTAATGCGTTGTTTGATTTCTTGACTGCTGCTTCCATGAGCGTTGACTGGTGATCCAAGTAAAATGAAATCCTTGACCACTTCAATATTTTCTCTGTTTATCATGATGTTGCTTGTTGGTCCAGCTGTGAGGATTTTTGTTTTCTTTATGTTGAGGTGTAATCTGCACTGAAGGTTGTGGTCTTTGATTCTCATCAGTAAGTGCTTCAAGCCCTCTTCACTTTCAGCAAGCAAGGTTGTGTCATTTGCATATTGCAAGTTGTTAATGAGTCTTTCTCCAATCCTGATGCTGCGTTCTTCTTCATATAGTCCAGCTTCTTGGATTGTTTGCTCAGCATACAGGTTAAGTATGGTGAAAGGATACAATCCTTGAACACACCTTTTGTGACTTTAAACCACACAATATCCCCTTGTTCTGTTTGAATGACTGCCTCTTTGTCTAAGTACGGGTCCCTCATGAGCACAGTTAAATGTTCTGGAATTCCCATTCTTTGCAATGTTATCCATAATTTGTTATGATGCACATAGTCATATGCCTCTGCACAGTCAATAAAAGACAGGTAAACATCTTTCAGGTATTCTTTGCTTTCAGCCAGGATCCATCTGACATCAGCAATGATATCCCTGGTTCCACATCCTCTTCTGAATCGGGCTTGAATTTCTGGCAGTTCCCTGTCGATGAACTGCTGCAACCATTTTTGAATGATCTTCGGCAACATTTTACTTTCACATGGTATTAATAATATTGTTTGATAATTTCTTCATTTGGTTGGATTACCTCTGTTTGGAAGGGGTACAAATCTGGATCTCTTCCCGTCAAATGACCAGGTAGCTGGCTTCCAAATTTCTTGGCATAGACGAGTGAGAGCTTCCAGTGCTGCATCTGTTTGTTGAAGCATCTCAGTTGGTATTCCGTCAGTTCCTGGAGCCTTGTTTTTCTGCCAATGCCTTCAGCACAGCCTGGACCTCTTCCTTGTTTGCGCGTGTCTATATTTTGTACTTTTTGCTATACATAAATTACGCTTATTACCTGCCTGTGAACGCAGCTGTGTTACCAGTAGGCGGCACATGGTGACCTAAACACCATGCTCGTGAGCCCCTCAGCACAGTGTGTTATGTGAACACGATCTTCTGTGCTCAGATCTCACTGCCCGAGTTCTTCCAGAAGAGTGAGTCTGCTGGTGACCGAGCGGTGCCTTCTCGTGCCCTCTGCCATCTTCCCAGTGGCCTCTTCCTCCGTTCCCCGCATCCTGTTCCTGGGAAGTAGAGCTGCTGCGGCCTCCCGTGTATTTCCTGTGCTTTCTCCACTGCATCCCTCTTCCCTGCCTTGGCTCTCCAGGAACGTTTTTTTTCCCACTTCCCAACCCCTCCTCCCAGCTCTAAGACCTGCCTGTCCATGAGGTCCCAGCTGGATGCTGTCCTGTCTGTCCAACTCAGCTGACCTTCCCTCAACCTCTGATTACACCTAACCCATTTGTATTTACCTACACGTTAGTCGTCTTTGACTAGATTAATAGTAAGTTAATTGAAGGCAGAAATTTTTTAAGGCATAATACCTTGTTCACAGTTAGTTGGTGTTTGTTGAACGGATCAAAAGAGATGCAGAGTTAAGACTTCAAGTTATTTAAAAATTTTGGTATGCCATTCGAGGTGTGACTAGTTACCGGCGCTGCTATGACAGAAATACCACAAGTGAATGGCTTTAACAAACAGAACTTTATTCTTTCAAAGTCTAGGAGGCTAGAAAGTCCGAATTCAGGGTGCCAGCTCCAGGGGAAGGCTTTCTCTGTTGGCTCTGGAGGAAGGTCCTTGTCATCAATCTTCCCTGGTGTAGGAGCTTCTCAGTGCAGGGACCCTGGGTCCAAAGGATGTTCTCTGCTCCTGACACTACTTTCTTGCTGGTATGAGGCACCCCTGTCTCTCTGCTCACCTCTCTCTTTTATATCTCAAAAGAGACTGGTTTAAGACACACCTAATCCTGTAGATTGAGTCTTGCCTCATTAACATAATTGCCTCTAATCCTGTCTCATTAACATCATAGAGGTAAGATTCACAACACATAGGAAAATCACATCAGATGACAAAATGGGGAACAGTGACATAATACTGGACTAGCCAAGTTGACACATATTTTTTGGGGTCACAATTCAATCCATGACAAGGTGTATGTTGAAATTTTCTACCTTGTGGTATAGAGTCTAGCCAGTTTATTCCTGATGTTCAAATAGACTAAAAGGTGCAGTGAAACTCTCTAGCCAGTGTTGCCCACAGTGAGGGGTGTTGCCCACAGGGAGTGGTGTGTGTGTCGTTATGAGGTATAGTGACCAAATGTAACAGGGAAAAACGAGGAAAACTGAGAGGTGGTACTGTGAGAAAACAGACAGACAAACCAAAAACAGTTGCTGTCGACTCAAGACGACCCCATGTGTGTCAGAGTAGAACTCTGTTCCATAGGGTTTTCAATGGCTGATTTATTGCAAGTAGATTGCCAGGCCTTTCTTCCAAGGTGTAACTGGGTGGACTCGAACCTCCAGCCTTTCAGGTAGCAGCTGAGTGTGCTAATAATTTGCACCCCGCAGGGACTCCCACTCTGAAAAAGGAGAGGTCTTATTTGGAGAATTAGAACGGAGATTTTAGGAGATCCTTGCCTGGATTTGTTTCTTTTGTACAGCAGCATTGGCTCCAGATTGAGTTCCTGTCAGTTCTGGATTACAGAAGGGTTGCTTTAACATCATGCTCTTCCCTTTTCTCTTGTGTGGAAACTCACAGTTGGGTGAGATGAAATCTTTACATCATTTCAGAAGTAAAAAAAAGTTAGTTCAACATTGTCCTTGTTATTTCTTGGAACGCTTTTATGGGCTTACTTTTCCAGATCAGAAACTCATGTGTGAGGTGAGAAACTGTAACAGAAATTCTGTTGGAACGATGGAATATAATTTTCTAAAAATTTGATTCTACTTAGCAATAATACAAAAGCAGCCCAAGAAGAATTTATTCTTAATTGTGCAGATATGAGCTTAGTGCTGTTTATCAGTTTTGATAGTGAGAATTCTGGCATTTAACATTCTGAGATACTCACGAGAGCTGTGGGGAATATCCGGTCCAGGTGCACCTGAGATGGGGCTGCATTAATGGCTGATTCATTCATCACGTGTTTAGAGCATCCGCCATGTGTCAGGAGTTGCTCTGGCAGAGCAGGTATCAGTGAACAAAACATTAGCTTCCTTTCCCCTCTTGTGGAAGGAGACAGTAGATTAGGGAGATGGTGAGTACAGATGAGGTGAGGTCAGGAGGCATAGATGTCTGCAGATAGAGGTGAGTGCAGTGGTGAGGTTGGGGGTGCATAGATATCTGCAGGGAGATGGTGAGTGCAGTGGTGACGTTAGGGGGGCATAGACGTCTGCAGGTAGATGGTGAGTGCAGTGGTGAGGTTAGGGGGGCATAGACGTCTGCAGGTGGATGGTGAGTGCAGTGGTGAGGTTAGGGGGGCATAGACGTCTGCAG
>NW_004444047.1:4851622-4861538 GCF_000243295.1 Trichechus manatus latirostris | reverse complement strand
GGTAGAGGTGAATGCAGTGGTGAGGTTGGGGGGGCATAGACGTCTGCAGGTGGATGGTGAGTGCAGTGGTGAGGTTAGGGGGGCATAGATGTCTGTAGGTAGAGGTGAATGCAGTGATGAGGTGAGGTCAGGGGGCATAGATGTCTGCAGTGTTAATTGGGGTCAAAGAAGGCCTCCCTGAGAAGGAAGCACCTAGCAAATACCCGAAGGGAGTGAGGAAGCAAAGCTACACCTACATCTGGGCTTATAGTATTCTAGACAGAAGGGCCAACAGGCGCCAAAGCTCTGTGACTCCCAGCCTTTCTTTTAGCTCATGCCATTAAAATAAAATATGCTTTCATAAGCAGTTGTACCCAAATATTATCTAGAATATGATCATAAAGTCACAGATTTCAGGATGATGCCGGGACTTGTATGTTCATCTCCAAAATTTTAGAACTGGCATGTGGTTGTCATGACCATTGTTTGATTTCATCTCATTCAGATGCTCTTGAAATTGAAGCCACACTCTTAGGGTCAGATGCTGGATAATTCAGATACATCTTGAGGCTTTCCTGCCTAAATATCTAAGTTACAGAAACTTAAAGCATAGCCTGTAATTTTTACTTTTGCATACCTTCTGAGATCGTGACTGACTTCCCACTGGAACAGCCCAGCAGCTCTTCAGGACTAGTGGCTGGGCCGTTTGGCAGTCGGGAATGCAGGTGGCTCCAGCTGCCATCTGCTCTGCCTGTGGCTCAGTTTGAGCCTGCACTTCTTCGACAAATCCTCTTACTCTTATTTTTATCTGCAGGGTTGAATTCAGTATGTTCAGGTATCTTCTCTTTGTCAGAAAGTAGTCCACTCTTGTGAGCCATTGTAGGTTGGATGGTTTAGAGTCTTAGAGCCATTTAGGTTTAGAGAGTCATTCTGAGTTAAAGAAGCAACTCTGTAAATCTCATCAATAAAATTTGATGACATGGCTCAGAAGATATCAGAATAAACCAAGTCTCCATGTGTTTTTAACTTTTTCTAAGTATTCCATGAACTGGAGGAGAATGTGAACACTGTTGGCCACTTCGTTGTTCCTCATCTCAGGAATGCTGACTCTGGTGTGCGCAGGTCCCAGCACCATCCTACCGTCCACGCTACAGCAGGAAGGGGCACTCAGCCCTCACTGTGCCAGGTGTCATGGACATCACAGGTGTCCTCCTTCTCCCCTTCATCACTCCAGCCCATGGTGACATGTGCTGGCAGCTTCCCCAGGTCTAGATGCAAGGCTGGAAAAGGGCTCTGTAGGTGGGTGAAGTACCCTGGTGTAGGACTTGCTGAGCTGGTGGCACCTTTGAAGAACAATGACACTTCTTCCTCAGAGCAGGCTAAGGAGCCGGGCTGGTTTTCAGCCCCTCACTCCCGGCCTGGATGCTTTTCTTTAGAAGAAGAAATGCTTCCCTCCTGTCTCTGCCTTGGGTGGCTTCATTTGGGCCCATTTCCTAGGTGTGCACTTGAGCATTCCAAGTGCTTAGCATGGCAGTGCGCCACTGAGAAGCTACTGAGTTTGCCTTCAGAGTGGGTGGGCTGGAGCTGGAGAGAGGCCGTGGACGGCAGCCCTGGGCACCAGGCACGCTGTGTGCTGTTGCTCCTTGCACAGTGTTGACTTCTCGGAGCCTCCTCCTTCTGGCGGGTGCCCTTCACCCATAGGCTCTGCTCGTGGTAGTTTAGCTCTGTGTGGCTCAGCTCTTCCTGGCAGCCTCTAATGATTCCTGGATGGTTTTGCTTTGTATTTTGGTTCACATTGCCCAGCTGGGGACCAGATTGTGTTGGTGTGACGGGCTGTGTCATGTCTGTGATGGGCTGCCCCGGGGTCGCGTGTTGGCCTGGCCGTGAGTTCATTCCCCCTCTGAGGCCTGGAGTCGAGGGCAGGGCCTGTGGGGGCACGGTCTCTGATGAGGTGCCCCCTGCAGGCAGATGCAGGGATCAACACCTGTGTCAGGCCAGTGAACTTTGGTTTGATTTTGCATAAAAATTGTGTTAATACACATTTGAAAGTGAGTGGCTTCCGAGGTAGAACACCTGAGTTTAATTAAAGGTGTTTTGGAAGAAGAGGATTTTGAGGGGTGTGTGTAAAGTGAAATTCTAGACCCGATTTTTACCACTTTCTAAAACTTGGTCGGGACATCGCAACAGGTTATAAAGACTGAATTTTAATTTTACTTTTTCCTTTAAAAGGGAAGCCCAAAGCAACATTTTAAACTTCTTTCTGATACTCTTTCCCCCTAAGTAAGGTTGTATGTGTCCCCTCATGGAACCCAGGTTGTCTGAGGTCACGGCCCAGGAGCAGCAGGCTGAGCTGAGTGCTTTTTCCAGCTTTGCCAGTACCTCGCTGTGTGATCTGGAGTAAGTCTCAGCCTCCTGTGATTTGTGAAGTGAGAGATTTAGGCTGAGTGTGGGCTGGAGTAGTCAGTGTTACGGCCGAAGGGGAGGCATGTGCCACAGTACTGATGCGTCAGAGACACGGTGACACGTTGCTCGAAGCTGAGCAAAGGGCACGAAGGAGGAGGGGCTGGGAGTGCTCACATAGGACCTTGTGGGCAGGGTGAGGATTTTGTTCAAGTGCGTTCAAGATCTCTGTGGCTGTAGTGAGGATAACACCGCACGCAGGGAGACAGACTGTGTAGTAACCCAGGTGAGCAGTGACGGTGGCAGTGGAGATGGAAGAGAAGGGGACACTTTTAAGAGACACAGGAAGGGTGAGCCAGCCAACACTTGAACATGGATTGAACATGCCCGCGTCAAGCTAGTTCTGAGGATTCTGACCTTAGATGCTACGATTTCCCCTAGGACAGAGAATACGAAAGATGAGCTAGAGTTGGGGGACAGGTTGTGCATTGCGTTATTTTTGGGCCTCGGACTCTGTTCATACCATACTCTCAGTGTTGGCCAAGAGCAGGTCTCCTTTTTGCTTCCTTTTTCCCTCACTTCATTCTTTATACCCACTCCTCTTCCTGTCCTTCCGAATTTGTTCTCCTTCAATGGGTTTGTGTATTTGGGTATGTTTGAATCTATGTTTTAAAAAAAATCCTTCCATGTATTTGTGTGTTTAAATTACCAAAACGGAGAGTGGTGTGGATCTTACTCCTGCTTTTTCTCACAGCGCGTGTTTGGGATCTCCATGTTGCTGCGTGTGCATCTCTCTTGCCCATGTGTCCACGAGTACCTGCTGAGGGCCTGCTTCTCAGGCACTAGGCGTTCTCGCTGCCCTGCCTTCGCGGAGCTTCCATTCCAGTGGCAGGAGTCTGACAGTAAACAACAGTGTACCCTGTTCGGGGGCGGCGCCATGCTGGGCTTGAGGGCTCACGGAAGGTCTCAACGATGTGGTCAGGTTTGAACACAGACCTGCAGGAGGTCAGGGCTGTGCCATGCTTCTTTCTTTCTTTTTTTGTAATCTGGGAAAGATGCTTCCAGGCAGAGGGAAAAGCAGTGCCAGGGCGTTGAGTGGGAGCAGCCTGGGTGTTCAGGTAACAAGGAGAGCAGCGTGCTGGAGAGAATGTTGTCAGAGGTCAAGGGCCCAGATGGCAGAGGGCCTTGTTGGTCATTCTAGTAACTTTGGTTTCTGTCCTGGCAAAATGGGGACATTGGAGAGTCTTGAGCAGAAGAGTGATGTGCCAGGACTCGCCTTCTGAAAGAACTGCTCTGGATGCTTTGTGGCTGGAGAGCTGGGACTGAGGCAGGAGACCAGTTAGAGGCCGATGCAGTGATCCCAGCGCCCCATCGAGCATGGAAGTGGGCATTTTACGGGGAGCACACGTAGCACCCTCTTTCTGCTTATGCAAGTGTGGGGGTGGGGCGCAGGTGTCTTCCCTGAGGCTATGTCCCTCTTCTTTGGAAAATTGAGGGGGGGGCGTCCTACACGCGAAGATGGCTGCGTCTTTCTGTCTCCTTTGCGGTGGACCACGCCTTGGCGCTTCTGTTGGTGCTACCACAGAACGCTGTGATACGCAGACTTAGTTTTGGCGTGTTGATGTCAAAGTGCCTTCGATACATCCAAGGGGAGATGGGGTTTAGGCAGTTGCACCAGAGACACTTGAGCTCTAAATCCAGCTTCTGGGAAGATCCGTATATTGACGGTAGTGGATGTGGTTGGGTGGAGGGAGAGAGACAGAGCGAGCCAAATGTGGAGCCTGGAGGTTTTTGTACGCTGAAAGGCTGGTGAAGTGTGCTTTTCAGAACTTGACCTCTTTCTTGGCATTCATGCTTATATCTAAGCTGTCTTAAATAATTTGGAGCAGAGACGCTTTAAGGAAATATTACACGCGTAGCATTTTTATTACATGAGTTAATAATTTTGCAGTAATTTAAAAATAAATGTTAAAAGATGTTACCTTTTAAGTGTTTTACCAAAAACAACATTATAATTAATGACGTTATTTTGCTTACCAAAGAGTTACGTGGGTAAGGAGTAGGGATTTTACCTACTGGAAGTATTGCAAAACTGAATGAGGTCAAGAAAAACCCCTCCGGAATAAAAGCTTCCCAACCCTTCTGGTTCCTGACACACCTGTGGACAAGGAGGGCCTGATGGTCCCCCACCTCTGCCCGGTCCAGCATCCTCTAACTTCTGCTGTCCTTCTCTCCCGCCCTCAGACCCTGGATGAGAGACTGAGTGCTGATGTCCACTGAGGGGTGTGGATGAGGGAGCAGGCAAGCACAGTGCATCATTTTGGGGGGACGTAGCACACCCCAATATCATGCTTTAAATGAACTTCCAGGAAGAGGGTGCCAGGGACGTTTCTCAGAGAAGTATGGATTGATGCTGGAAGAATTTGTAGAACTTAGTCAGGTAAAGAGGGTGGAAAAAGATTCCCGTAGGAGCGGAAAGATGTGCACAGGCGTGGTGTGCTCAGGGAACGCAGAGGCTGATGGCAGCTTGAGAGGAGTGTGGGAATGGGAATGGGAGGAGCTAAGTCAGGGGCCACCTGCGGGAGGGGTGTGTTAGTAACTTGGACTCTACACTGAAAAAATTGGAAAAATGCAAATTATATTTATTAGTCATTCTTTCTATTCTATTGTTTATGGTTTCCGCTTCATTCCCAGAGCAAACATTTATTGAGAATTTTTATGTGTTGGGTATGTGCTAGATACCGGGATTGCACCACTGAGTGAACTGTGCTTCCTGCCCTTCGCCTTCTGGGCACACCATCCACAAGTGCCTGCGTGCTTGGCCGGGCTCGGTCACAGTTACCGGGACGTGGCACGTGGAGTGGAGTCTGCCCTCAGCAGTAAGAGATGTGAGGAGCAGTCCAGGACTGTATTAGAAGAGGGATCAGGAGTTAGTTTATAGGGTTATTTTGGCGTTCATTAACTATGTAAGCATAATTATTGAGGAGCTCTGCCATAATCCCATGGATTAATATCTATTAACATTAACTGACACGATCACACTTCCTGTCTGTCAGGCACCGTTCTGAACATTTGTGTGGGTGTCAGTACGCACGTGTGGGTGTCTCTTGAGCCTCACAGTAATCTGAAGACATTGGTGCTGTTATTATCGTCACTGTGTGATGAGGAAGCAGACTGAGAAAGACGGAGGACCTGCTGCAGGTCAGCCGTCAGCTCTGACTGGTGCACCAGCACCCAAAGCCAGACTACGCCCTAGTTTTTGGTTGAGGGGCTCTCAGAGATACTGTGACAGAGGGGAGGTCTAGTATTCAGATGTGCTATCTGGCCAAAGTCCGTGTAGGGTAGAGGGTAATTTCCATAACACATTTCACTAAGTATTTTCGAGGGTTTAATGTGGTCCCTTGCGTTTTATTAGACTGCTTTGTAGAGGTGTTGATCTTTTCAAAATTACATTACCTAAAATGACATGAGAACTAAAATACCTCAGAAAGTTTTGGGAATATTGTGGGGTCCGTGTAATATTTATTCCAGATGTTTACTGTTTCTCACGTGACTGATGCCGTCCTAGTTTCACTTCTGCTAAGGCGTGAATTCGCACGGAGGAAGTCTGGAAGGTCTTAGGTTCGTCTGGAAGTCGTTTAGCTAGTGAGCAAGCCTAGCTGACTACCTGTCGTCCCCACTCATTTCATTTCAGCTTTGCTGTTGTTTTTTTGCCATGTGAACAGTGTAAACAGTGACTTTTTTTTTTAATATGGCAGGCTCATGATTAATACAGTAATGTTAAAAAGTGAGGACATAGTTAGAGGAAGACTTTATTTTTATGTATTTCTTAAAGGTCATAAATTATTTGTTTTAGCAGATATTCTTGAAGGTCCTAATGTGTCCATTAAGAATGTCAACAGTCTATTGTACAACATAAATTGACTTTAGAACACCCATAGTTAGTGGAACCATGCTGTAAACTAATAAAAAAAAAAAAACCACCATGGCTTTGGAATGTATGTATACGTTTTTGAGTCTGAGGCATTCAGTGCTGTCGTTTGTTGCCATCGAGTGGATTGCAACTCATAGTGACCCCATGTATAACAGAACGAGACGTTGCTCGGCTCTGCGCAATAATGGATGTTTGCAGCTGTCCTCATTTTGAGTTGTGCCACATGAGCAAATGAAGGTCCCGAAAGCTTTACTCCATCCACATCATTAAGGTCGACTCTACCTTGAGGCAGCTCTTCCTCAGTTGTATTTTGAGCACCTTCCACCTGAAGTTGGAATCGGCTTGACAGCAGTAGGTTTTTTTTTCTCCACCTGAAAGGTTCATCTTCCGGCACTGTATCAGACAGTGTTCTGCTATCCGTAAGGTTTTCATTGGTTACTTTTTATTTCAGAAGTAGACTGCCAGGTCCTTCTTCTACTGTGTCTTAGTCTGGAAGCTCAGCTGTCCACCATGGGTGACCCTGCTGGTATTTGAAATACCAGTGGCATAGCTTCCAGGATCACAGCAACACGCAGCCACCGCAGTACGGCACACCGACAGGTGGTGGAGGCATTCAGTAAATGGTAATTATTTTTACGTGCCATACATCATTTGAAGATCTTTTTGTGATAGAGCATTTAATCTTCAACCCCATGAAGTAAACCTGTTGTTAGCCCTTGGGAGTATTCTGTTCCTTAAAAGATAACTATTACCCATTAAACTAGTCCTGGAACTTTTAAGGGGCAGGTCTTTGGTAATTTTTTCAGTTTCTTCATGCTGTTGGTCTAGGTTTAGTGTTTCTTCCTGAATCAATTTTTGTTTTTTTAAATTTATTATGGTAAAAACATACACAGAATATTTGCCAATTTCCTGAATCAATTTTGATAATCATTCACTTAAGTAAAAATTAAAAAAAAAAGTTTATTCACTTAATCTTTATTTTTTATTGTTTTATTGTGGTAAAAATATATATAACAAAACATTGGCTAGTTCAACATTTTTTACATGTAGGATTCACTGACATTATGTTCATTATGTTGTGCAACTGTCACTACTCTCCGTTCCAGATTACTCCACCACAGTTAGCAGAAGCACAGTGCCCCTAAGCAAAGGCTCTCCCTTTCCTCCTCCCTCCCATTTCTGGACTACTAATAAACTTCATCTCCATGTATTTGCCTGTTCACAGAGTGAGATCATAGACTCTTTGCCCTTTTGTGAGTGACTGACTTAATGTTTTCAAGATTCATCAATGCAGTAGCATGATACCAGAACTTCATTTCTCTTTATGGCTGAGTAATATGCCACCACGTTTTATTTATCCATTCATCAGTTGGTGGACACTTGGGTTGTTTCCACCTTTTGGCTCTTTCAATAATCTTGCAGTGAACATCGGTGTACAAGCTTCTGTTTGTGTTTCTGCTTTTAGTTCTTTTGGGTATATACCTAGGATTGGGATTGCTGGGTCATTTGGTAGTTCTGTGTTTAACTTTTTGAGGAACCTTCAAACTGTTTTCCTCAGTGGCTGTTCCATTTTGCATTCCCATCAGCAGCGGATAAGTGTTCTGTTTTTTCCACATCCTCGCCAACACCTGTTGTTTTTCATGTTTTTTGAGCATAGCCATTCTAGCGGGGGTAAAGTGGTATCTCATTCTGGTTTTGATTTGCATCTCCCTAATGATGAATGGGGGCCATGGTGGCGCAGTGGTTAAGAGCTGTGGCGTGCTACGGCTGCTAACCAAAAAACTGGCAGTTTCAATCCACCAGCCGTTCCTTGGAAACTGTGGAACAGTTCTCATCTGTCCTGTAAGGCTGCTATGAGTCAGAATCAATTCTATGGCAACTGGTTGGGTTTTTTTTTTAATGATGAACAAAGGAGCCCTGGTGGCACGGTGGTTAAACGCTTGGCTGCTAACTGAAACGTCAGTGGTACAAAACCAATGTGGGAGAAAAATGTGGCATTCTGCTTGCATAAAGATTATAGCCTCGGAAACCCTATGGGGCAGTTCTGCTTTGCCCTGTAGGGTCACTGTGAGTCAGAATCGACTTGACAGCACCCAACAACAGTGATGAATGATGTCAAGCATCTTTTCACGTGCTTGTTGATCATTTGTATATCCGTGTTGGTGAAATGTCTATTCAAGTCCTTGCCTATTTTTTGACTGGGTTATTTCTCTTCTTGTTGTAAAATTTTAAGAGTTCTTTATATATTCTGTAGATTGTCTCTTCATTTTGTTGATGAAGTCTTTTGATGCACAAAAGTTTTTAATTTGGATGAAGTTCAGTTTATCTGTTTTGTCTTTTGCTGCTTGTGTTTTTGGCGTTATATTTAAGAATCCATTGTTAAAAATTAGGTCCTGAAGCATTATTCCTGTGTTTTCTTCTAAGAGTTTTATGGTTTTAGTTCTCACGTTTAGGTCCTTGATTCATTTAGAGTTAATTTTTGCATATGGTGTGAAGTATGGGTCCAGCTTCATTCTTTGGCATGTGGAAATCTTGTTGTCCCAGTACCATTTATTAAAGAGACTCTTCTTTCCCTAATGAATAGTTTTAGCACCCTTATAAAAAATCAGTTGCCCGAATATGTAAGGGTTTATTTCTGGACTCGCAATTCTGTTCCATTGGTCTGTATGTCTATCATTATACCAGGACCAGGCTGTTTTTATTACTCTAGCTCTATCATATGTTTTGAAATCAGGGAGTGTGAGTCTTCCTGTTCTGTTTTTCAATATTGTTTTGGCTCTTTGGGGCCCCTTGCATTTCCATATGAATTTGAGGATTGGCTTTTCCTTTTCTGCAAGAAGGCTGTTGGAATTTTGATGGGGATTGCATAGAATCCGTAGATTGCTTTTGGTTGTATTGACATTTTAACAATATTAAGTCTTTTAATCTATGAACACAGAATGTCCTCACATTTATTTAGATCTTCTTTAATTTCTTTTAGTAACGTTCTAGAGTTTTAAGTGTACAAGTATTAGTAATGCTTTATACTGTACAAATCTTTCACCTTCATGGTTAAATTTATTGCTAAGTATTGTATTTTTTTAGATGCTATTGTGAATGGAATTGTTTACTTAATTTCCTTTTCAGAATGCTCATTGCTGATGTATAGAAACCCAACTGATTTTTATTAGTTGACCTTGTAACCTGCTACTTTGCTAAATTCATTTACTAGCTCTAATAGTTTTCTTGTGGAATCTTTGGGGTTTTCTATATATAGGATCATGTTAGCTGCAAAAAGGGATAGTTTTACTTTCTCTTTCCTGATCGGGATACGTTTTATTTCTTTTTCTTGCCTAATTGCTCTGACTGTTGTCTTTATTTTTGCGATATTAACTTGATATGCTGAGACTCATCCATGGACTTGGTGCTTAGATAATGTTCTCACTCTTTTTTTTTTTCTTTTTATTGTACTTCAGATGAAGGCTTACAGAACAGATAGTTTCTCATGAAACAGAAGTACACATGTTGTTTTATGACATTGGTTAATAACCCCACAACATGTCAACCCTCTAACTTCTCAACCTTTTTTTTTTTGGTGAAAATACACATAGCCAAAGATACACC
>NW_004444047.1:4837990-4845373 GCF_000243295.1 Trichechus manatus latirostris | reverse complement strand
TCTTTGTTCTTTCTTCTGAGTTTTCCTGAAACAGAGTTGTATCCAAGTGTTTGTCTTCAATTCCACTGATCCTGTCTTCCACCGTTTCAAATCTGCTTCTCAGCCTTTCTATGACATTGTCCATTTCTGAAATCTTGTTGTTTATCTTTTGGATTTCTAATTGTTGTCTTTGTATAATTTTTAGTTGTGAATTTATTTTGTCATTTTGTTCTTGCATTATTTTCCTGAATTTTTCCAATTTTTTGTCCGTATTTTCCATGAATTTGTCTTTTTTTCCCTCATGTTTGTCAGCTTTTTGCCTCAGTTCTTGGAGTATTCTGAGTATTAGAGATTTGAATTCCCTACCAGGTAGTTGTAGCGCATTTTCTTCCGGAGGAGAGTCATCTGGTGTTTTATTTTGGATGCCTATTGGAACCATTCTGTCCTGTTTTTGTAAATGTTTTGTTATTGTCTTCTGTCTTTGTGGCATTCAGTAGTTATTTTTCTCATTTATTGAGTGTAGATTTGTTTGTTTCGTCCCTTTTTTAAAAAAAAAATTTGTGTCTGTGCAGGCAGACTCTGTATTCTTTGTTGTTTGCTCATCTGTGGGCATAATACTTTTCGCCTCCTTCTTCAACTGGCAGGGTGAGTTACTCAGATATGTTATGGCAGGGCAGGTCTAGCTGAAGAGGAGTTACTGGGACAGGTTGTTAGTGGCACTTATTACAGTCACCAGAGCGGGCAGTAGTCAGTGCAGGGTAGGTTCCAGTAGGCCGTGCCCATGCTGCTTGGTGATGTGGTGTCAAGCGCATGGTGCAGGTAGGCAGGATGCAGCAGGGAGATTGTTATGTGTGGAGCTAAGACGGATATGGAAGAGAGGAAAGAGGTACAGGAGCCAAAAACATACCAACAAAAAAGAATGCTAGGGGAGCTTGCCATTGGAGTGGAGAGATGAGAGACTATGAAATGGAGAAAAATAGAAAAGGGAGGAGAAAGAAAAGAAAAGAATGAATAAATAAGAATCAGAAAGGTTGAAGAAGCGCAAAGTTCTCAGTGATCCCACCGGTGCAGCTAAGAGGTCTAGGGAAGTTGCTCTCACGTGTTGCAGTACAGCCTGGCTAGAAGGTGTAGAGGTATACAACGCCAGGTATTCCAGGAACAGAAAGAGAAGGAAGATATAGAGAGACGAGAAACTGAGCAATGAAGAAAGACAAAAAGGGAAAAAGAGGAAAGAGAAAACAAAACAAATAAAAAAAAAAAATAAAACAGGAAAGGCCCCCAAAGAAACGGGGGAAAAAAAAAAAACAACAAAGTAAAAAGAAATGCCCTCAGGGATCCCTCTGCACCTCTGTGGAAGCTGAAGGGGAGTCTCCCTGCCACGCAGCTCAGCCTGGCCAGAAAGAGCTTCCAACTCAGGAAGAGGAAATGAAAACAAACAATTCAAAACAAAAAAACGAACAAAAACCCCGGATCCCACCAGTGCGGCAGCCCAAACTGGGAAGTAGCTCCACACTCAAACGGAGCTCCGCAGCCCCTCAGGAAGAAGCAAAGATGGCGCATGGAGCCAGGCAGTCGAGCAAAAGGAGGGGGAGGCGGCGAAAGGCAAGCAAGAAATCAAAAGAAGCAGGGGGGAAAAAGAAAAAGCAACACTAGCAGCCAATAAATGGCACTCGAGAGCCAGCTAGTGCGGGCTGGTGTTTCTGGACAAGAGACTGTGTCCGTGGGAAGCAGAGGGGGCCGAGTGTGGGTGAAGAAGGGTAGAAAGTGGGAAAGCGTATTTCACAAATTACCGGAGCTCTGCAGCCCCTCAGGAAGAAGCAAAAATGGCGCACGGAGCGAGGTACTTGAGCGAAAGGAAGGGGAGGTGGGGAGAGGAAAGGAAGAAATAAAAAGAAGCAGGAAAAAAGCAACACCAGCAGCCAACAAATGGCACTCAGAGAGCCACCCGTTCGGATGTGTGGAATCCAAGCAGCTGCTGTTTCCCAGTCAAGAGACTGTGGGCGCGGTAAGCAGAGGAGGCCGAGTTGGGGTGAAGAAGGGTGGGGGGTGGGAAAGCATATATCACCAATCACCGGTTGGTTTGTCTCCCGCTGGAAGCTCCGTGAGGCTGCTTTCTTGTACCCCGTTTGCTGGCCTCCGAGAGGAGTCCAAGATGGCGGATCCGCTCTGCGTTAGCTGGCAGGGGACCTCTGCATGAATCTCTCCTCGCTCTCCGTTGTCTGTCAGTTTTCGCACTCCATTTGGTGCTTGGCTCAGTTCTTTATCTCTTCATTTGATGTTTTAGGGTTTGAGGATTGTTGTATTCTCTGTTTGGCTTAGTTTTTCGGATCTCTGCTGTGGAGGGACGGCGTGGTGCTTCTGCATAGAGCGCCATTTTGCCGGATCTCCTTCACTCTTTTTTTTAATTGTGTGTTTTTCCTTATTTCATTGTTTTCCCCGTATTTAGATGTGCCATGTTGTGAATACTCTTCATTGTTTAACTGTTCTGTTTTCTAATTTATTAACTTCTGTTTTAATATTTGTTAGTAACTTGTTCCCATTTCTTTAGGACCTTTTAAAATTGATTTCTAATCTTTAGTTGAGTGTTTATTTTTTTCTCTTTTAAAATATCAAACATTTAAAGATATGAACTTAACTTTAAATACAGGTTTGACCAGACATCTGAAGTTTTGATATATAGTGTGTTGTTTTGTTGTTTTTCCAAAATAATTCATTCAGCAAACATTCATTTAGTATATATTATGTGGTGGTAACTGTGATAAGTACTGGCATATAATGACTTTTCCTGTTCTCTAGTATTACATACTGGTGGAAGTGTAATTGAAGATTTGCTTATTTTTTTGTTACAATATTTATTGAACCCACAACTTTGAATATGGAAGTGAATTAGATTTTGTAAATATGTAGTTTCAACTTTCATAAGTCTTACATTTCACTTTTTGTTTTTGTTTAAGTGAATATAGCCTGTATAACTTGTGCCTTTTGAAATGTTGGGTTTTTTTTTTTTTTTCCTGCTTGTTTTGGTAGCACAGTGTTTGATCAGTTTTTATGTTTCATGGAGGTTGACAAAAGCAGTATCCGGTGGAGTTTAAAGCTTGACATACACACAACAATTAAGCCCTATTTGTATTTGCCATGTATGTTTTAATCTAAGGAGCCCTGAGCTAAGCTTGGCTGTTAACTGAAAGGTTGATGGTTCCACTCACCCAGCAGCTCCATGGGAGAAAGACCTGCTGATCTGCTTTGCTAAAGATGACAGCCTAGGAAACCCTAGTGGGCAGTTTTACTCTGTCACATGGGGTAGCTGTGAGTTGAAAATTGACTCATTGACATCTGACAACAACAAGGTTTTGTTCTACTTGGTTTATTATAGATTAATAAGTGCTCGTTTAATTGTTGGTAAATTCTGTTAACTTTTACCCAGAAATCCTGCTGATTTTTGCATTATATAATTAACGTTATTTTGTATGCTGAGAATCGTGAGTTTTATGTCTTCATTAAGATTATACCTCCTATTAACAAAGTAATCTTTGTTACTTGTAATAATATTTTTCTGATTTTAGTATTGCTAAACCTGTTGTCATTGCATTGTGAAAATTGGAAACAAAGAAGAGGGAAGAGTGGTTGGAAAATGTGGCCTTGGTGATAAAAATGATGCCGGAGATGGCATGATAGAATTTTATAAGACCACCGATTTCTTTATTGCAAATACTTTTTTCAAATACATAAATGGTAAGTGTACATATGGACCTCATTGGATGAAATACACAGGTATCAAGTAGACTACATCTGTGGAAAGAGACTATGGAAAAGCTCAATATCAGCCAGAACGAGGCCAGGGGCCAGTTGTGCAAGAGTTATCAATTGCTCATATGCAAGTTCAGGTTGAAGCTGAAGAAAATTAGAAGTCCACAAGAGCCAAAGTACGACCTTGAGTATATCTCACCTGAATTTAGAGACCATCTCAAGAATGGATTTGATGCGTTGAAACACTAATGACCAAAGACCAGAGGAGTTGTCCGAGGACATCATACATGAAGAAGGCAAGAGGTCATTGAAAAGACAGGAAAGAAAAAAAAGACCAAAATGGATGTCAGAAAAGACCCCGAAGCTTGCTGTTGAACGTAGAATAGTTAAAGCAAAAGGAGAAAATTATGAAGTAAAAACAGCTGAACAGAAGATTCCAAAGGGTGGCCGGAGAAGACAGAGTAAAGTATTATGATGACATGTGCAAAGACCTGGAGATAGAAAACCAAAAGGGAAGAATAGGCTTGACATTTCTCAAGCTGGAAGAACTGAATTAAAAATTGAAGCCTCGAGTTGCAATATTGAAGGATTCTACAGGAAAAACATTGAACGACGCAGGAAGCATCACAAGAAGATGGAAGGAATACACAGGATCACTGTACCAAAAAGAATTGGTGTTTAACCATTTCAGGAGGTAGCGTATGATCAATAACCGATGGTACTGAATAACCCAAGAAGTCCAAGCTGACCTGAAAAACAAGGCTCCAGGAATTGACGGAATACCAATTGAAATGTTTCAACAAACAGATGCAGTACTGGAAGTGCTCACTCGACTATGCCAAGAAATTTGGAAGGCCATCTAGCCAACCAACTGGAAGAGATCCATATTTGTGCCCATTCCAAAGAAAGATCATCCAACAGAATGTGGAAAGTATTGAACAATATCATTAATATCACAGACAAATCAAGTTTTGCTGAAGATCATCCGAAAGCAGTTGCCACAGTGCATCGACAGGGAACTGCCAGAAATTCAAGCCGTATTCCTAAGAGGATGTGGAATGAGGGATATCATTGCTGATGTAAGATGGATCTTGGCTGAAAGCAGAGAATACCAGAAAGTGTTTTATTGACTATGCAAAGGCATTTGACTGTGTGGATCATGGCAAATTATGGATACCACTGCAAAGAATGGGAATTCCAGAACACTTAATTGTGCTCCTGAGGAACGTGTACATACGCTAAGAGGCAGTCATTCAAACAGAACAAGGGGATACTGTGCGGCTTAAAATCAGAAAGGTGTGCGTCAGAGTTGTATCCTTTCACCATACTTATTCAGTCTGTATGCAGAGTGAATAATCTGAGAAGCCAGACTATATGAAGAAGAAGGCAGCATCAGGATTGGAGGAAGACTCATTAACAACCTGTGATATGCAGATGACACAACCTTGCTTGCTGAAAGTGAGGAGGAGGACTTGAAGCACTGATGAAGATTAAAGACCACAGCCTTCAGTATGCATCACACCTCAACATAAAGAAAACAGAAATCCTCACAACTGGACCAATAAGCAACATCATGATAAACAGAGAAAAGATTGAAGTTGTCAAAGATTTCATTTCACTTGGATCCACAATCAATGCCCATGGTAGCAACATTCAAGAAATCAAATGACTTATTACGTTGGGCAAATCTACTACAAAAGATCTAGTTAAAGTGGCTGGGTTTAATTCTGAATTCTTAGTTCTAGTCCACTGGGCTATGTGTCTGTCATTGAACCAATACCGGGCTGTTTTCATTACAGTGGCTGTATAGTATGTTTTGATATTAGGGAGTATGAGACCTCTTGGTTTGTTCTTCTTTTTCAATATTGCCTTGCCTTTTTGAGGTTTCTTTCCTTTCCATATGAAGTTGGTTGTTAGTTTTTACAATTCAGCAAACAATGTTGTTTGCATTTGTATCGGGATTGCGTTTTGTCTGTAGATGACTTTAGGTAGAATTGACATTTTCACTATAGTAAGTCTTCCAACTTATGAGCACGGGGTATCTTTCCATTTTTGTAGGCCTCATTAGTCTTTTGTGATAGTGTTTTATAATTGTTATTGTTTAAGTCTTTTATGTTCTTGGTTAGGTTAATTCCTAGCTATTTTATCAATTTGGGAGCTATTGTAAATGGTATTGTCTGGAGTTCCGAGATCTCAGTCTGAGTTTGTTTTTATTCATTGTTCAGTGGGAGTAATTGGGAACATCCACTCACTTCACCATTTTGTTCCACCCTTGCGCAATTTATTTATCTATTTTCTAAATTTTATTGTTGAGAATATACGCAGCAAAATATACACCAATTTAACAGTTTCTGTATGTACAATTTAGTGATATTGATTGCATTCTTTGAGTTGTGCAACCATTCTCACCCTCTTTTCTGAGTTGTTCCTTCCTCGTTAACATAAAATCACTGCTCTCTAAAGTTCCTTTGTAATCTTTCGAATTGCCGTTGTCAATTTGATCCCATATAGATAGTTATTAAAAGTATCATGCTCAAGGCAGATCCTTTTTCTATGAGTTTTTACTAGTTCAGGTAAACTGTTGCTGGGTTTTGTTTGTTTTTTTTATAGTAGTTTAAGTGAAAGTTTACAATTCAAGTTAGTTTCTCATACAAAAGTTTATACATACATCATTATTTGACCCCAGTTACTCTTCCTGTACTGTGACACCACACTCCTCTTTTCTACCCCTAATTTCCTGTGTCCCTTCAACCAGCTCCTAACCCTCTCTGCCTCTCATCTGACTTCGGGACAGAGCCTGCCCATTTATTCTCATGTATCTACTTGAGCCAAGAAGCACACTCTTCATGAGGATTATTTCATGTCCCACAGTCCAGTCCAATCTTTGAATAGTTGGCCTCGGGAATTTTTTTAGTTCTGGGTTGACAGAGAGTCCGGGGGCCATGCTTTCTAGGGTTCCTCCAGTCTCAGACCATTAAGTCTGGTCGTTTTTACTAGAATTTGAGTGTTGCTCGGTTTTAAGAAGATTTCAGAGTATATTTTTGGTATAAGGTTTAAAGATTATCTCAGGGCAGCAGTTTCAGGAGTTCATCTACCCTCCATGGCTCCAGAAAGTCTGGAGTACATGAGAATTTGAAATTCTGTTCTGCATTTTCCCCTTTTTGTCAGGATTCATCTTTGGAACCTTTGATCAAAATGTTCAGTAATGGCAGCCGGGCACCATCCAGTTCTGGCCTCATGGCAAAGGAGGCGGTTGTTCATGGAAGTAATTAGCCATACATTCCATATTCTTCTCCGATTCCCGACTCTCCTTTTTCCTCTGTTGCTCCATGTGAATAGAGACCAGTTGTTGTGCCATGGATGGCCGCTTGCAAGCTTTTAAGACCCCAGGCACTACACAATGAACTGGGAGACAGAATGAGAGCGCTAAACATGTTATTAATAGGGCAGATTAACTAGGATGTCACATAAAACCATGACCCTGAACCTCCAAACCAAGGAACCAACATCCCATGAGGTGTTTGGTTGTACATAAGCAGCCTCAGCAGCTACCCCGCCCCCTTTTTTTTAAAATATTTTATTGTACTTCAGGTGAAGGCTTACAGAACAAATAGTTTCTCATGAAACAGTAGTACACATGTTGTTTTATGACATTGG
>NW_004444047.1:4803205-4827631 GCF_000243295.1 Trichechus manatus latirostris | reverse complement strand
CCAGTCTTGTAGACCAGGTCCTGCCTTACTAACACAACTGCCACCCATTCTCCCTCATTAACATCATAGAGGCAGGTTTACAACATACAGGAAAATCACACAGTACCAGGAATCATGGCCTAGCCAAATTGATACACACATTTTTGGGGGGACATAATTCAAACCATGACATTGGGTATATTTGATGTTTCCTCATGATTAGACTCCAGTTTTGCGATTTTGCAGGAGTACCACACAAGCAATGCTGTCCTCTATGCAGTGCATCCTTTCAGGAGGCTAAGGATACTGATTGTTCCATTACAGATGACAACTATTACCTGTAGTTAAGGTGCTATCTGACAGGTTTTGCACTGTAAGTTCATAAGAATTTTATACTTAACAATCAAAAAGTAATTAATATGTCTTTTTTAGGGGAATACTTCGAGATCAGCGTAAGCATTCTACTGTACTATAGCTAAGTCTTAGTAGTCCTCCAGAAAACCTGGTGGTGTATAGTGCTTAAGTGCTACGGCTGTTAACCAAAAGATGGGCAGTTCAAATCCACCAGGTGCTCCTTGGAAATCCTATGGGACAGTTCTACTCTATCCTATAGGGTCGCTCTGAGTTGGAATTGACTTGACGATAGTGGGTTTGTTTTGGTTTTTAGTAGTCCTCCTGCCTTGTTTTTCAAGAGTGTTTCTGTTCTTGGCCCTTTGTATTACCATATAAATTTTAAAATGACTAAAATTGATTTGTCTGTACCCCAACTGATGTGTGTTTTCGGGCTCACAGCTGCCTCCTTCTTGGGAAATTCGCCTTCTCTGAAGGAGCTGCCTCTTCCAGGGGGTTACCCCAGCACCTCCTCCAGTGGCCTGGAGCCAGCCTATCTGGATTTGAACCCCTTACCAGCTGGGACATGTTTTCTTAGGCTCCCTGCTTGAGTTTGCTCCTCAGTAAAGTAGGGATTATGAGGACACTAACAAGCAGGTTCATTTTGCTAGAAATTGCAGAGGTTCCCAGCTCACTTCAGACCCATACAGGTATGTGGTGCAATGGATAAGCATTCATCTGCTAACCAAAAGACGGATGGTTTGAACCCACCCAGCAGCTCCGAGGGAGAAAAGACCTGGCAGTCGGTTCCCATAAGATTGCAGCCTAGGAAACGCTATGGGGCGGTTCTGTTCTGTCCTATAGGGTCATTATGAGTCAGAATCAACTCGGCGGCATGAAACAACTGTGTAGGGCTTCTGTGCTGATTAGCAACCGCTACCCGTATGGAAGAAGTGAGCCGACTGCCTCTGTGCTGCCAGTATTGTGTTTGTGTGTGTGTGTGTGTGTGTATGTATGTATGTTTTAAAGCTGTTTATGCCTGATAGAAGTTTTAAATTCCTGTTATAAGAACAACCTTTTATGACTTCTGGGTTTAAAAAATGAAGTATTAATAGAGAGAGCTATTAGCAGGTATAGTCAATTCTGATTTTCTCACTGCTTTTCCTATTTGTAAATTAATCATTCCTCGTGCTGCTTTTCCTGGCCAACATTCCTGCTCAGTGTTGGATACTTTATTCTTTATCAGCACTCATAGAAGATAAGAAAGGGGAGAAATAGTGACACTCCCGCCTTGCACTGCCAAACAAGGAATGAAAACCACATATGTAATTTTAAGGGTTTTTCTTTCCCACATGAAGTGAATATAAAAATTATTACTGAGATATTTTACATTTTACATTCTTCACACAAGATCTTTGAAATGTAGTGTGTATTTTACACTTAGCGTACATCTCCATTGGGACTGGCCACATCCAAGTGCTTAGTGGCCACTGTATTGGATGTGCAGCTCTAGTCTTTTTTTTTAGGTTAGTAATTGTGTTAGAGTTGAGGATGAGCTTAAAGATATCTAAGATTTCTCTTGACTTCTTTTGGGTCAAGCTACTATTAGTAATTGAGGTATGATTATTAGGGTTAAAAACTGTAGATTTCAGAGCTCTTTGGAGTAGGTTTTTGTTAAACTAGAGAGTCAGCAAAAAAGAGGAAGACCCTCAACGAGACGGATTGACACAGTGACTGCAACAGTGGACTCAAGCATAACAATGATCGTGAGGATGGCACAGGACTGGGCAGTGTTTGGTTCTATTGTACGTAGGGCTGCTATGAGTCGGAACCGACTTGATGCCACCTAACGGCAGCAACAACATAAACAGGTATAAATTTATGCACAACCATATAATATACTTAATACCAGAAAAAACGCTTAAGCCATACAATATTGGTTTGTTAATCAAAATACCAATTCCAACTTGTAACGACCCTATAGGACAGAGTAGAACTGCCCTATAGGGTTTCCAAGGCTGTAATCTTTGCAGAAGCAGACTGCCACATCTTTCTCCCGCAGAGTGGCTGGTGGGTTCAAACTGCCGACCTTTCAGTTAGCAACTGAGTGCTTACCTGTTGTGCCACCAGTGCTCCTTAATAACCTAAGTAAGGTTACTTAATTTTCAAATATTACCTTGTCCCATTTAGGGCTTCTGATTAAAAACCTTTCCCAGCCTCTGTTCAAGTTTTTGTTTTTCTTGTGGTGATTTCTGGGTATTGCTACAAAGACATTAACATCCTATACAAAATGATTTATTACTGCAATTTTCAGATACCTTCAGTTTTTGAAGAGGATACAAATTGCAGTCATTTGATCTTAGTAGATTAATTGTATTTTAAAGATCGATGAAGAGAAATATGTTAGAAATAGGTTATTTCCAGAGCTGTAAGCTTTTTAGCAGTCTGATTTGTTGCTATTAATAAATTGGATATATTTTACACTTTTGCTGTATGGAGCTTGAACGCAAAGACCTGAAGTATTTTGTAAATATTTAAAGGGATGAATTGCTGTCTTGTCAGATGACAGAGCAGTGATGCTAAACTTGCCCTGACATCCTTACTTGTTATGAGGCTGTCTTAGACATTTCTTTTCCTCTGCATAAGAAGTATCAAAAGATACAGTAATTATATTATTTAATAAACTTAAAACATCGTGACTACATTTGTACAATAACAGAAGCATAAAAACATTGTATATAGTTACAGTTCTGGCAGACAGCAATTACCAGTATGCCTTCATTAATGCTATTAAAAAAAAAAAATCCGTTGCCTTTGAGTGGATTCTGACTCATGATGACTCCCTCTGTATGTTACAGAATAGAACTGAGATCCGTAGTTTTCTTGGCTGTAATCTTTATGGAAGCAGATCGCCAGGCTTTTCTTACATGGCACCGCTGGGTGGGTTTGAACCACCAACCGTTCAGGTAGTACCCCTGGCCATCGAGTTGATTTTGACTCATAGCGACTCTGTAGGACAGAGTAGAACAGCTCCATATGGTTTCCAAGGAGTGACTAGTGGATTCAAACTGCTGACTTTTTGGTTAGCAGCCGAGCTCTTAACCACTGTGTCACCAGGTCGAGTGCAAGCTGTTTGCATCACTCAGACCTCAAAACCAGATCTGTTGTTGCCAAGTTATTTCTGACTCCCAGCAACCCTATAGGGTAGAGTGGAACTGCCCCATTGAGTTTCCAAGGAGCAGCTGGTGGATTTGAACTGCCGACCTTTTGGTTAGCAGCCGAGCTCTTAACCACTGAGCCACCAGAGCTCCATCACTGTTTATTTTCATAGACCCACTGATCGTTTAATAGGCCAACACAGGAGGTTAACTTGTTTGTAGCAATAAGAAAAAATGGTTGCAGTTTTTATTTTTTTTATTTTGATGTGTAGGATTGTTAGTTTCCTGTGTGGTTACCTTAATATTTATCCCTATATTTCTAAGTTTAAACCAATCTTTTGTTTCTTTATATCGCCTTCACTTCCTCTCCATATGAGAGATCTATGATTACCTTATTTAGTCCCTCTTTTTTGTTTTAGTGTTGTCATCTTTTACATATTGATGTCTGTCTTTCCCTATTTTCAGTATTTTAGCTTTGATTTATTTTTGTGACTTCCCTATCTGGGTTGATATCTGGTTGCTCTGTCCTGTGTTCTAGTCTTGGCTTATCATCTGATGTTATTGATTTTCTAACTGGAGGATTCGCTTTAGTATTTCCTGTAATTTTGGTTTGGTTTTTGCAAATTCCCTAAACTTCTGCTTATCTGGAAGTGCCCTAATTTTGCCTTCATATTTGAGAGACAGTTTTGCTGGATATAAAATTCTTGGCTGGCAGTTTTTTTCCTTCAAGCCTTTATGTATGTCATCCCATTGCCTTCTTTCCTGCATGGTGTCTGTAGAGTAGTCCGAGCTTAGTCTTATTGACTCTCCTTTGTAGATGACTTTTTGTTTTTCTCTAGCCACTCTTAAAATACTCTCTTTATCTTTGGTTTTGGCAAGTTTGTTTATAATATGTCTTGGTGACTTTCTTTTGGGATCTCCCTTGTGTGAGTTTCGATGAGCTTCTTGGATAGATATCTTCTCATCTTTCACAGTATCAGGGAAGGTTTCTGCTGACAAGTTTTCAACAATTCTGTCTGTATTTTCTGTTATCCCCTCGTGTTCTGGTACTCCAATCAATCGTAGGTTATTCCTCTTAATAGAGTCCCACATAATTCTTAGGGTTTCTTTATTTTTTCAAATTCTTTTCTCTGATTTTTTTCTCAGATAAGTTCATGTCAAGTGCTTTATCTTCAGTCTCACTAATTCTGACTTCTGTTGTCTCAGTTCTGCTCCTATGACTTTCTATTGAGTTGTCTAATTCTAAAATTTTGTTGTTAATCTTTTGGATTTCTGTTTGCTGTCTCTTTATGGATTCTTGCAGCCTGTTAAATTTGTCATTATGCTCTTGTATAACCTTCTTAAGTTCCTGTATTTGTCTGTGTGTTCCTTGGCATGGTCTGCGTTTTGCCTTATCTCTTGAAGAACTTTGTATATTAATCTTTTGAATTCTACCTCCGGTAATTCCAAGAAGTTCTCTTCCTCTGGAAGGTTTCTTGGTTCTTTGTTTTCGTCGCTTGCTGAAGCCATCATGGTCTGCCTCTTTATGTGATTTGATATTGACTGTTGTCTCTGAGCCGTCAATAAGTTACCATGTTTGTTTATTTTATGTTTGTTTACTGTGTCCTAGTTTCTTGTTTTGTTTTGATATGTCCAGATAGGCTGGTCGTGTGAGGTAATTTGATTGTTGGTGTTTTTGAAGCTCTCACGTCCTGTCACCAGGTGGTTAGACTGTTACTAGGTGTGTGAGCCCAGGAGTCCGTTTACTTTTCTATTGAATTGTTTAATTTTGAAATTTCATTGTTAATCTTCTGGATTTCTGATTGCTGTCTCTCTATGGATTCTTGCAGCCTGTTAAATTTGTCATTATGCTCTTCTCTAATCTTTTTTAATTTCCTCTATTGCGTGTTCTGCGTTTTGCTTAATTTCCTTCCTGATTTCTTGCAGAGTTATGTATATTAATCTTTTGTATTCTGCCTCCAGTAGTTCCATGAAATCTTCCTCCTCTGGAAAATTTCTAGATTCTTTATTTTGGGAGCTTGCTGAAACCGTCATGGAGCCATCAATAAGTTATGTTTGTTTTATGTTTGCTTACTGTGTCCTAGTTCTTGTTTTGTTTTGACATGCCCAGATAGCTGCTCGTATGAGCTAGTTTGATTATTGGCACCTTTGAAGCTCTGATGTCCTGTCACCAGGTGGTTAGATCTGTTACTAGGTATGTGAGCTCAAGAGTGCACCCACTCCTCCTGTACGGATTCAGCTCAGGTGTCGAGGTAGATAGCCACCAAGTCTGTGGTGTAGGCTCTCACTTCCAGTCCTAAACAGGCATGAGTGATTGGTGTAGGCACAGGCATCTGGATGCAGCAGAGGGACATACTGTGTGCAATGCAGGGGGTTGACGGCCGCCCCTGAGTGTCCAGGAGGAAGGTGTGTCTCTGTTCCCTAGAGCACGTAGGTGGGTGGGTTTTGCAGCCGGACTATGAGCAGCTAATGCTTTTGGCTGTAAGGACTGGGGGGCACCTCTTATTCATGGGCCCCTATCGCAGGTGGCTTGGTGGTGTGGGTGGAGTCACCAGTCCTCAGGCCCCTGATGTGGGTAGGTGAAGACCCTGCTTAATGGACAGAGAGATGTCAAATGTCAAGAACCTGCCACTTCACAGCTGAAACTGCTGAAGATAGACTTCCGGTATATACCCTGTTGTACTGCGGTAATGAGAGCCTACGCTGTTGAAATGGGCCCACACAAGTCTGTGCAGGGGAAAGGCACTCAAAGTCCCTGGATCCCTTATGCCTGTGGCTAGGCAAAGGAGCTGTGCCTACCCTGGGTTTCTGGCTTAGGGGAGCCGGCAGTTTATTTTTTCCTATTTGTTAATTTGTTCACTTTCCAAGGCAGGGAGAATGGCTCTGGGCGTGTGACGGATCTTACTTCTGGCCCAGGAGACTCGGCAAATGCTGAAACTGGTCCAGGACCCAGTGCAGAGCAGGGAGCAGGGAGGTAAATGGGAGACAGGTTTTTCCCTAAGTGGCTTGTTTTTGATCATGCTGTGGGCCGTACACAAGTACTTATCTTTCGCCGATCCAGGGTTGCTTCTCACTGGTTCTGGGTGGCCATGTAGACTGTCTGGTGCTGGGTCTCTCCCGGTGCAGAAAATGCGCCTCCTGAGCACTGCTGGTTGCCTGCCTCACCGCTCACCTCCAATCTGATCAGGCCTGAAGGGCTCAGGCTCTCGCTGGGTCAGGACTGGCAGCTCCTCGCTGCTTCCAAACCATCTCTCCCTCCCCTGCCACTCAGTCCAGTTCCTCAACTCTGCCTTTGATGTTCAGGGCTCCTCGATTGCCATATATAATCGATTTACTTGTTTTTTCAGATTTTTGTTGTAAGAGGGTCCACCGGAAGCATCTGACTACCCCGCCATCTTGGCCCCGCCCTCGTCTCTTATGTTTTTTCATATGTACACTAAAATTAAAAATAAGTCCTATAGAAAACTTATTTTCACATTAGCTATAAAAAGGATGCTACAATAATAATACGAAATCCATAATTTTTATTGAATTTCCAGGAACAGCTTTGAAATCTATAAATTACTAAAAATTTACTCTGCCGGATTGCATAGATTATCGATAACAAAACACTAAACACGTAGAGTAACTTTGTCGTGTGCCTAAATCATGATAGGATTCTGTTACCGATTTTTGTAACCAATTAGAAGGGGACACCAACATGTGATATTTTCAAGCCTGTAATTCAGACAGTTTGTAAGTTGCAAGAGGAGGTACTTACAGAGACCTGGTCAGAAAGACCGAATGTTAATGTTAGTGATCATTTCCCAAGCAGTGTTACTCGCTGAGACTTCCTTCTGTTTCGGGAAAGCTGAGCTCAGGAAGGAAACAGGGAATGTGGCAGGTGTTTTAGTGACTGCATGTAAAGTGACCCGTGGACTTGACTTTAGCACAGCCAGCCAGTCAGAGATCATGTATGAAAATCAGGAAGGGAGATGGTGGTTTGAAGTTGGGAAGACACGATATGTCCAGACCAGACCAGTCATTGACTGTGAGTTAGGGTAGGTGGAGGAGAGCGGAGTACGGGGGATGAGTCCAGAGCAGCACCAGACTTCCGGGGGCGATGGGAAGGCTCCTTGTCTTGATTGTGGTGATGGTTTCACCAGAGTATTCAGATACCAGCTATTCAAATTGTCCACTTTTAGATATTTACAGCTTACTATATCTCGGTTATACTTCAGTAAAGCCGGAAAATTAAAACAACAGTGTAATATATCTTTGCACCTCACATTTAGCCAAAGGTCATTAGAAAACCAGTCACCCTGTAGAGCACTGATGTTTGGTAAATTTGATTTTTAGCCACGTACTAGGAGACCTGGTGGCACAGCCATTAAGCACTTGGCTGTTAACTGAAAGGTCGGTGGTTTGAACCTACCAGCGACTCCACGGGAGAAAGACCAGGCTTCTGTAAAGATTACAGTGTGGAAAACCCTATAGGGTGGTTCTACTGTCACATGGGGTTATTCTGAGTTGAAGTTGACTCGATGGTGCCTGAGAACAGCAACATTAGTTGTGCACACGTTTGCGTGCTTAGTTTTCTAGCCTTTACTTGCTTTGTCTGAAAAAGGTATGGGGAGTAGAATTTTCACCCTCTCAAGGACAAGCTTCGTACTTGAGTGCAGCGGTCCAGCGTGGAGCTTTGCTTACGTTCAGAACTTTGTCTATCCTCTCTGTCTGGGCAATCTCATCTCGTCCCGTGGCTTCAGAGATCATGTGTACCGGTGATTTCCAAATTATATATCCAGTTGCAACCTGTGCCCTGAGTTTCTTACTCATGCAAAAAAAAAAAAAAAAAGAGTCCACCTTGCTGGATGTTCAGTAAGCATTTTATACTTACAACAGCCAAAGCAAACCCTTGGTTCCTGCCACGGCCTCATCTCCAGCATCTCTGTTTTGGCACAGCCACGCCTCCATGGCTAGGCCCACCCCGTGGGTTCTTCGCTGCCCTCTCGGTCCATCCTTGAGTCCTGTGGCTCTACCTCACAACTGTCCTGAGGCTGACCGCTCTTTTTCCAGCCTAAACCAGCCTAATTTTCTGCCTGCCTAGAACAGCCTTTCTTATAGCGTTGCCTTCCCAAAGTCTGTTTTCATACAACAAAGTTTCTTTTTCACATGAAAATTGGCTCGTGTCACCCCCTTCTTGGAAACCTTCAGCCTCCTCTCAGGTCCCACAGCCTGGGTGACCTGGCCCCGCCTGCCCTTCTGTGCTGGCAGCTCCTGCCACCATCCCCTCCTTGGTCCTGTTCCTAGCGTTGCCCCGGTGCGCTAGGCGGTCCCTGCGCTCTCGGACTGCTTCTCCCGGCAGCCTCCTGCCGCTGCCCGTCACATTAGTCCCTGGGGCTCATCATAGCTTCATGCTCGTTACACCTGCCGCCAGCGGACAGCGCCTGGTTCCACCTGTGTTTGGTGTGTCATGGCCCCTCTGGGATGAAAGCCTTCGTCACTGTCGCATCCCTGTCGTCTGATCTAAGAAGTGCCTGGCACATAGTGTCTTTCAGTGTTTTTTGAAGGGGTCTTCCTCATCTCAGCTGCTGGTGCCCGTGTTGTTGCAGATCTCAGCCCAAGAACCTTGGGGTGGTCCTTCTCTCCCCTCGTGCCTGGGTCGTTGGCAGTCTGGTCAGCTGTCTCCCAAATATACCCAACATCCGACTGCTGCTTCCCGCCGCCTGGCTGAGCCACCACCACGTTGCTCCTCATTGCAGCTATTCCCCCTTCCCCTTCCCCTGCCTCCTTCCTTTCTCTCATCCAGTCTCTTCACGCACAGCCTTGGATTCGCCTGGTAAAACACAGTGACATGAGACCATTCATTCCTCAGCTCTAGGGGCCCTCACCCCTGTCCCCTCATCTCGCCTGCTTGTCCGCGCCACTCCAGCCCCTGGCTTCCGCTCCTCCCCCAGCTGTCTCTGCAGCTTCCTCCTGCACTCCTGGTGTCTCATCTTCTCAACGAGGCCCTCACTGGTCACCCCGCTTCTAAAAGGGCACCACCCTAGCCCCAGATGTTCTGTGTTCCCCTTCCCTGCTTCAGGAGTTGCCAGAGTATTCTGTATCTTGCCCTCATTTGTGTTATCTTTCTTCGTCTTTGCCAGGAATGTTAGCTCCGCAGGGGCAGGATCTTTGTCTTACTTATGGTGTCCCTGGTGCCTGGAACAGCATCTGGCACGTGGCTGGCCCGCCGTACTCACTGACTGACTGCATGAGTGAACGGATGGGACCCCAGCTGGGTGGTCTCCAGTTGGCTTCAGGCGTGGGGGCTCTTGTGGTGATGTGGCTCCGCGTCTCCTCGGTGGGCAGAAAGGCAACCTAGGGAGGCCTGGTGGTTTTTGGCTGTGCTAGCGATGGGGGCTGTTCTCTAGGACTGGGGGAAGGAGAGGGCTTTACATAGACTTCGATCAGGCTGGTTCTTTGTCATGATTTAGACTCCTCGGATCTGTTGGTACAGAGAAAGACACCTGCCCCCGGTACTCTGTGTTTTGGGGAGCAGTCTGGTGCTTTCTAGGACACGACCGTGCGATAATACGCAGTTCTCTCCCCTTCTCCCCCTGACATTCACGTGACTGCCGAGTTGGCTTCGTTTACCCCGTAGAGCCCTTGCACGTGTGATGCAAGTCCAGTGGTTTTGAGCACTGGTCTGTAAAGCATGTAGAGATACCCGTGAAAGCCTTGGAGTCTTCGTGGCGCTGTTGTTCATTCCTTCAGTTGTGCATTCACTGGTTCAGCCGTCTGAGCACCTGCCCTCTGTGACCAGCACTCCAAGCTTTAGCAATACAGCCTGGGGTTCGCATGTGGCATTCTGAGTCATGTGCACGCTCGGTTGACATCCAGGTGGACAAGCACTGTCAGAGGACGTGTTTGGGTGCCGGTGACCCAAGGAGAGGAAGTGAGCGTGTGGCTAGGGATGCGTCAAGAGGCTGGCTAGACAGGATTGTTGGACGTTGGAGGAGCCACTAGCTGGAGCTGGAGACTTTGTCAAACCCCTGCAGTTCCAGCCAGAAAGCCGGGGCTCAGGGTCCCTTCTGCCTTTCTCCTGAGGGTAGCGCAGCAGGGGTGTCTTGGGTGGTGACAGATGAATGGGGGCTTTCTGCTGCTGTGCCCTGCCTGGGGAACCGGCTCTGCGCGTTCTTCCCCTCTGTCCTTAGTGTGCAGAGCAGGTTTCTGTCTGGAAAGGCCGTGACTGCTCCGGACAGCACGTTGCCCAGGTGCCAGCAGGTTGTTTCCTGTGGGGGCAGAGGCAGTGCTGGGTGAGGGCTCATTCTGGGTCATGCTGATTTGGGCTGAAATCGACCCCACTGCTTGCTAGCCCTGCAGCTTTAGGCAGGTTTCCAACCTGTGAACCGTACTTTCTTCTTTTCAAGGCTAATTTTATTTTGCTGATAGGGTAGTTGATAATCTTTTGGGGAGAACCTAGGGTAGTAATCTTGTCTGTTATTCCTGGCTTTGAGGCCCCTACCTTGCCATTACCCCTACCCCATGGTTTAGGACCTATTTGAAAAAGTAGACGTTGAGATCTGATGGCCGGAGGTGAATTCAGAGTTTTTTCTGCTGAGCCTGGGAGGGAGGCTGTGTGGCTGGCTGGCCACGGTCAGGTCCCTGGATGTTCATCTAGAATCCAGACCTTGGACAGCCCTTCTGAGAGCGTTTGGGTCTGCAGACACGTTATAGCCGGGACTGCTGCCTCAGGTCTGAGCCTTTGTGTGCAGATCCTTCTACAATAGTGGCTTTGTACCTTTGTGGATGGTAGAAAGTACTAATGCTTTTGTGTTGATGAGGCCGACAGAGTCCAGCATGTGGCGGGAAGTAATACAGAAATCTAGGTGAAGGGATTAACTGGATGATTTCCTAGCTCCTACTAGAATTTTCTTTATGGCATTATTATCTTTTTTGAAGTATTATCAGTTTCTAGAACATAAACCCATTGCCGTTGAGTCGATTCCGACTCATAGCGATCCTGTAGGGCGGGGTAGAGCTGTCCCACAGGGTTTCCAAGGCTGTAATCCTTACGGAAGCAGACTGCCACATCTTTCTGCCGCAGAGCTGCTGGTGAGTTCAAAACGCCAGTCTTTGGGTTAGCAGCCGAACGCTTAACCACTGCGCCACCAGAGCTCCTTGAGAACGAGAACACTAGGCACAGTTGTATTCAGTAAACTCCCTGTTTTGTGTTTCGCTATATGAACATATATGTGTGTTGTAATTTTAGAATTCTGTGGTATTTTTTAAGGATCTTGGGTGTGTGGACCAGGTTTTGAAAACAGAACTTTTTTTTTCCTTCTGTTTCAGACTCCTTTTAGTTTTGGCATGAATCATAGAACACCACCCTACCCCGCTGGGGATTACTGTCTTCTGTGCAGAAGTGAGCGGAAGGACTCTTCGTTCCTGGAGAGTGGGATCAAGACTGCGAGTAAACTGGCCCTCTCCACGGCCCCCAAAGGCAGCAACGTGCTGCACCTTCCGCTGTGGGTGTGCCCGGACTGCCGGCGGACGGTGGAGAAGGAGGAGAGGCACGGCCTCGACCACACCTCGGTAAGTCGGCAGCGGCAGGGCCTGGAGACGTTGTGCTCAGCTGCCTTCGCGTCCTTTCTGTGACATCGTTAATTGGCCAATAAAATAAATTTGGCTTTGCTTTCTGGAACTCTCTCCTGTACCATTTCCTGGCCCCTTGCTTCACCCTCTGGGAAGTTCTTCCTGGTCTCCCTGGCCTGTCTGAAGTAGGTGCTAGGGAATCTGCCCTGGGCCAGACACCTCTTTGTCAGCAGGCTGTGGGGCACAAAGGGGATTTTTAGGTTTTTTTCCCCTGGACTCAGGGTTTATTGCCTTGGACAATACAGTTTCCTCAAAAGCTAGTAGACTTTTCATGTATTTCCAAAAACCGAAACCAAACCTGTGGTGTCGAGTCGATTCTGACTCATAGCAACCCTGTAGAACAGAGTAGAACTGCCCCATAGGGTTTCCAAGGAGCAGCTAGTGGATTTGAACTGCCAACCTTTTGATTAACAGCTGAGCTCTTAACCACTCCACCACCAAGGCTCGTTCACGTATTTAGTTCTAGTCAATTCCATGTGTTAGCAACACAACTGAAATTCTTTCCCAGATGCTTTTCTTAAGTTTGCTGTTTGTTTTCCTTCTCTCCTTGATACCACGCCCCGGCTCAGCGGAGGCCGCCTCCAGCCCGTTAGTGAGTGAGAAGACTACACCCTTAGTGTGATCTTTGATACAGACCAAGTCTTAGTGGGCCTTGTTCCAAAAAGTTTTTCAAATCTACTATTTGGGTTTTAGACAGAGTTGGTTTTGCAACCATTTGAGGCCCCACATTCGAGGGCTTTTCTGTTCCCTTTGGTTTGTGCAAGATGCAGCTAGTAACAACCACCACACACTGCTAGTGTTCTGTTTCCTAACCGGGTACTGCTAGCCAAGTTAGTCCTAGTGGGTTGGAGTACGTTTCACCGCTGCATGTGTGGGGCTCCATCTTCTTGGAGTCACCTGTGTTTCCTATGCCACGTGTGCCAGCCAACTGCTAAGCCACTGACTCATGTTTTTAGGCAGCACCCCAATTCTAGCTGCCCGTTTCTGTAGTCATTAAAGTAACACTAACTTGCCTTAATAGCTAAACCTTGAGATCTCATTGCTTATTAAAATAGAAATTGATTTCTGACTTAGCCCCTTCCCACCTGCCCCCTTTCTCTGCTTCATTCTCCTTAGCTCTTATCTCTGGTCACCGTATACTTATTCATTTTGCTTGCCTTCCTTCTTCACTGGACTATACAAGAGGGCAGCAGTTTTTGTCTGTTTCCAAGAATAGTGCCTGGTCCGGCGTATGTTAGGCATTCAAAATACTCGATGAATAAGTGAATGAATGGCCAAAGAATGAATGGACCCTGGAATTCCCCTCATTAAAGCCTTATAAAAATGGCATAAAAACCCATTGCTGTCGAGTTAATTCCAGCTCATAGCGACCCTGTAGGACAGAGTAGAGTTTCCAAGAGTGTAATCTTTACAGGCTTGGTAAAGTACAAGGTCAGCGAAGAAGAGGAAGACCCTCAATGAAATGGATTGACATAGTGGCTGCAACCGTGGGCTCAAGTATAACGATTGTGAGCGTGGCGCAGGACCGGGCAGTGTTTCGTTCTGTAGTATGTAGGGGCGCTATGAGTCGGAACTGACTTGACGGCACCTAACAACAATCTTTACAGAAGCAGACTGCCACATCTTTCTCCTGTGGAGCAGCTGGTCGGTTCAAACCGCTGACCATTTTGGCTAGCAGCCAAGTGCACTTAACCACTGCGTCACCAGAGCTCCCTAGAAAGATGCATAGTCAGTCTTGAATTTTCTTACCCTAACGTCTTTTTGCTTTTATCATTTTATTGTTTTAGTTTTGTTTACTTTCTGTGTTTACTTAAAGTATTTGATCGTTTCCCCATTGTTTCATGGAAGGCTGCTTAGTATTATTTAAATTCACTTCCAATTAGCATTCCTAAATCTTCCCACGGACTAATACATTTTCTTTGCTCCCTAAGCTTTATTGTATTTTCTTCCTGGTTCCCGTCCTGCTCTTATATATTAGCCTGACTGTGCCCCCGGGGAGGCGCAGGTGTTGCTCATCCTGGTGTCAGAGGCAAGTGGCAGTGCCTGCCCTCCCGTCATTGGGCTCCTCACTTATCCTGGGTCATGGATCGTCTCTGTCAAGTGAGGCTTTCTCTCCTCACCAAATATGACCTCAGGGACCGCCTAAGTCGACCTGTGTTTGTAGACTTAGACCTTCTGTTACTTTTGTAAAGTTGACTTCTTTATTCGATCTGGTTAAAATTGCTGGGCTTTTTTTTTTTTTTTTTTTTTTTTAAGTGAGATATAGTTTACATTCAGTAAAATTCACCCAATTTAAGTATTCAGTTCAATGAGTTATGATAAAATGTATATAGTCATGTAGACACCACTACCACAATTAAGACTACGCTAGTCTACAATCATGGAAACACCATTATCACAATTAAGATTGTGTTAGTACACAGTCACGTAGACACCACTACCACAATTAATTAAGATTGTGGTAGTCTACAGTCGTGTAGATACCACTACCACAGTTAACATTGCTCTAGAATACAGTCATATAGACACCACTGCTACAATTAAGATTGTGCTAGTGTACTGTCGTGGACCAGCACTCCTCTGTCAGTGTTGTACTGTGGTGGCTTGCGTGGGGTATTTCAGATATCAGCAGGGTCATCCATGGTGGACAGGTTTCAGAAGAGCTTCCAGACTAAGACAAACTAGGAAGAAAGGCCTGTTGATCTACTTCTGAAAATAAAATGGCCAGTGAAAACCTTATGAATACCAGCGGAACATTGTTTGATATAGTGCCATAAGATGGGTCCCTCAGGTTGGTAGGCGCTCAAAAGATAACTTCTTCAAAGTAGAGTCAACCTTAATGATGTGGATGGAGTAAAGTTTTAGGGACCTTCATTTGCTGATGTGGCATGACTCAAAATGAGAAGAAAAGCTGCAAACATCCATTACTAATCGGAATGTGGAATGTATGAAATATGAATCTAGGAAAATTGGAAATCATCAGAAATGAAATGGAACGCATAAAGATCGATATCCTAGGTATTAGTGAGCTGAAACGGACTGGTATTGGCCATTTTGAATTGGACAGTCATATGGTCTACTATGCTGGGAATGACAACCTGAAGAAGAATGGCATCACATTCATCGTCAAAAAGAACATTTCAGGATCTATCCTGAAGTACAGCACTGTCAGTGATAGGATAACATACATATGCTTACAAGGAAGACTAGTTAATTCGACTGTTGTTCAAATTTATGCACCAACCACTAAGGCCAAAGATGAAGAAATTGAAGATGTTTACCAACTTCTGCAGTCTGAAATTGGTCAAACATGCAATTAAGATGCATTGATAATTACTGCTGCTTGGAATATGAAAGTTGGAAACAAAGACGAAGGATTGGTAGTTGGAAGATACGGCCTTGTGATAGAAGCGACACCAGAGATCGCATGATAGAATTTCACAAGACCAGCGACTTCTTCATTGCAAATACCTTTTTTTCAGCAACATAAACAGTGACTATACATGTGGAACTCACAGGATGGAATATATAGGAATCAAATCGACTACATCTGTGGAAAGAAACTATGGAGAAGTTCAGTATCATCAGTCAGAACAAGACTAGGGGCTGACTGTGCAGCAGATCATTGCTCATATGCAAGTCCAAATTGAAGCTGTAGAAAATTCAGTACAACCTTGACCATGTCCTACCTGAATTTAGAGACCATCTTAAGAATAGATTTGACACACTGAACACTAATGACCGAAGACCAGATGAGTTGTGGGATGACATCAAGGACGTTATTCATGAAGAAAGCAAAAGGTCATTAAAAAGACAAGAAAGAAAAGACCAAAATAGATGTCAGAAGAGACTCCGAAAGTTGCTCTTGAACGTAGGGTAGCTAAAGCGAATGGAATAAATGATGCAGTAAAAGAACCGAATAGAAGATTTCAAAGGGTGACTTGAGAAGACAAAAACCGAAGTATTATAATGAAATGTGCAAAGACCTGGAGTTAGAAAACCAGAGGAGAAGAACATGCTTGGTATTTCTCAGGCTGAAAGAACTGAAGAAAAAAGTCAAGCCTTGAGCTGCAGTATTGAAGGTTTCTATGGTCAGACTATTGAATGATGCAGGAAGCATCGAAGAAAATGAAAGGAATACACAGAGTCACTGCACCAAAAAGAACTGGTCGACATTCACTCATTTCAGGAGGCAGCATATGATCAAGAACCGATGGTATTGAAGGAAGAAGTCCAAGCTGCACCGAAGGCATTGGTGAAAAACAAGGCTTCAGGAATTGACAGAACATCAATTGAGATGTTTCAACAAATGGACGCAGTGCTGCGAGTGCTCACTTGTCTATGCCAAGAAATTTGGAAGCCAGCTACCTGGCCCACCAACTGGAAGAGATCCATATTTGTGCCCATTCCAGAGAAAGGTGATCCAGCATCATGTGGAGATTATCAAACAATGTCATTAATATCACATGCAAGTAAAATTTTGCTGAAGATCATTCAAAAACGGTTGCAGCAGTTCATTGGCAGGGAACTGTCAGAAATTAAAGCCGGATTCAGAAGAGGACGTGGAACCAGGGATATCATTGCTGATGTCAGATGAATCTTGGTTTAAAGCAGAGAATACCAGAAAGATGTTGAGCTGTGTTTTGTTGACTAGCAAAGGCATTTGACTGTGTAGATTATAACAAATTATGGGTAACATTGTGAAGAATGGGAATTCCGAAACACTTAATTGTGCTTGTAAGGAACCTGTACATAGAACAAGAGGCAGTTGTTGGAACTGACTGAACAAGGGGATACTGTGTGGTTTAAAATCAGGAAAGGTGTGTGTCAAGGTTATATCCTTTCACCATGCTTATTTGTTCTGTATACTGAGCAAATAATGTGAGAAGCTGGACTCTGAAGAAGAACGTGGCATCAGGATTGGAGGAAGACTCATTAACAACTTGAATTATGCAAATGACACAACCTTGCTTGCTGAAAGTGAAGAGGACTTGAAGCACTTACTGATGAAGATCAAAGACTACAACCTTCAGTATGGAATACACCTCAATATAAAGAAAACAAAAATCCTCACAGTTGGACCAATAAACAACAGCATGATAAATGGAAAAAAGATTGAAGTTGTCAAGGATTTCATTTTACTTGGATTCACAATCAATGCCCATGGAAGCAGCAGTCAAGTAATCTAACGATGTATTGCAGTGGACAAATCTGCTACAAAAGACCTCTTAAAGTGTTAAAAAGCAAATATGTCAGTTTGAGCACTAAGGTGCGTCTGACCCAATCCATGGTATTTTCAGTCACCTCATATGCCTGGGAAAGCTGGACAATAAATAAGGAAGACTGAAGAAGAATTGATGCCTTTGAATTATGGTGTTGGCGAAGAATATTGAATATACCCTGGACTGCCAGAAGAATGAACAAGTCTGTCTTAGAAGTACAGCCAGAGTGCTCCTTGGAAGCAAGAATGGCGAGTCTTTGTCACACATACTTTGGACATGATGTTTGGTAAGGTAGAGAATCAGCAAAAAACAGGAAGACCCTTGACGAGGTGGTTTGCCACAGTGGCTCAAACATAGCGATGATTGTGAGGCTGGCACAGGATCGGGTAGTGTTTTGTTCTGTCGGACATGGTGTTGCTGTGAGTCAGAACCGACATGATGACACCTAACAACAACAACACGGTGTGGTCAGTCGTTGTTGGGTGTGGGATTTGACTTTACCCTGCTTGCAAGGTAATAAAAATAGCCTGTTACTATTTCATGGATGCCGGCAGAAGACGGGAGTCTTCCCTGTTCAGAGACAAAGGATGTTATTACTCATGGCAGAGCAAGCAGCATGAGTGCTAGCATATTTGTGTCGTTTCTCCTTGTGCTCCCTCCCCACTGAAGTCCCATAGAGGTGATACAGAAGGACCTATGTACATGCTGCGGGCTTAGTGAGTTTGTCACAGCTCAGGAACACTGAGCTTGAGGAATCCACTGGTGTTACAGTAAGCAGTAAGTACAGTAAGCACCACTTTTGTAGTAAGCCTGCCCTTTGTCCAAGGGGATACCTTCTCTCTCCAGGTTATCAGCTGCATAAACAACCTTGAGAAATAGCCCAAGTAAAAGATCCTTGCACCTTGCCATTTCCAGCAAGACTTGGAAGAGCACAAGAAATGCACGGAGCATTGTCACCCAACTATCCTCCTAGCAGACGTTAAAAAAAGTCAGCCAAGAAAAGATAGGAAGTATTGAATGTGGCACCGAAGAGATTGTTTTGGACCTTGGCTAGATGTTTGTTGGTGGAGGGGTGAGAGCAGAAGCTGGTCTGAACTGTGTGAAGACTAACTTAGTGGCGAGGTAGCTGAGAAAGTCAGCATAAGGTGCTGATTTTTAGCCTTGACTGTGATAGTAGAGGAGGGCAGACCCAAAGGGGAGAGTGGAGCTGGAGGAAGGGACTTGGAAATGCTCAAATAATAAAAGAAAGAGCTAGGAGTTGGGGAGAGGTCTTCTCCCATTTAAATTTTTATTTTTTAATTATGTAATTTTGATATACACATAAAATGAACGCCATCCAGCGTAAGAATCAAACCATTCCGCACAGTTCACCTGTGCACGGCTGGTTCCCATTGTTTGCGGTGGTGATGTTCTGTAAAATTCCTGGGAACACGGAAGTAGCAAATGCCAAACCCACCTTGTTTGACCTCCTCTGGGACCTTTCCCCGCTCTGTGCACCTGCTTGTCTGTGAAAGACCACAAAGTGTGGTTAGTATTTCTAGCAGACAGGCAAATTGGTAAATACGGAATCTGCCAATTACGAGGATGAATGTTTCTCCCTTTTCCGTCCTTCTGCCTCCTTTCTCTGAAAACCACTGTCCTGAATTTTGTATCTATGATTCCTTACTTTTAAAAAATATTTTCTTTTAAAAAATACATTTTGTCACCTACATGTGTATCCCTAAATAATATTTTATTTTGTTTGATTTTGAACTTTATGAAAATGGTGTTATGCTTATGTTGTCTTCTGTGTCTTGTTTTTCTTTATTAGATTCATTCATACTGTGTGGGTAGCTATCTGCCCACTCCTCACTTACTGACATGGTTAGGTTCCAAAGACCAGGTTGGTGTGTGAAATACTTCTGCCCCGGCATCCCCTCATTGCCAGCCCAACACTCTCAGCTGGGCAGCTGCGGCCCCTCTGTACCTGTGGCAGTCAGGGCCTGACCCTGGCTCTGCTTACTGGAGCAGACCATCCAAGCTCGGGTCTGGGATGCACTTGGTGCAGCAGACAGGGCGGCGCAGGCAGGCGGGGCCTGGCAGCGTCATCCAGCGGGAGGCCCCACAGGCGCCCACTGCCTGGGCCCCACTCCTGGCACCTGCTGGATGGTGTCTGCTTGTGAGGCGAGAGTGGGGCGGAGAGTAGGGTGCAGCAGGAGAGAGCCAGGAGGAGGGAGGAGAGGCTCGAGGAACCGGCGCGTCAGGGCTCTGGGGTTCCAGACTGAGGTTAAATACCTTGGGGGTGGTACTGCTCCTCCCTCCCCGTGCCCTGGACTGGCTGTTCGCGGGTTGGGGATTGTTAATGTGCAAAATAGTTGGATAGTTTTGGGTAGTAGATTTTTTACTATTGTTGTAAGTGTGAAATTTCAGATAACGAGATAACCGATAAATGAATAGTAGGTGTAGTTTATTCATTTTCATTAGTACAGTTCAGTATATAACTATACTGTAGTTTATTCATCGGCACTTTTATTGATTGGCATTGAGTTGCTTCCAGTTTTTTACAATTATAAAAAATGCTGTCAGGGGCATTTGTATACTTGTCTCCTGATGCTCACTTGTAAGAGTTTTGTTGGGGTGTTTTTCTTAGTTATGTAGTGCTGCTATAACAGAAATACCACAAGTGGGTGGCTTTAATAAACAAAAATTTATTCTCTCACAGGCTAGGAGGTTAGAAGTCCAAATTCAGGGCATCAGCTCCAGGGGAAGGCGTTCTCTGTCGGCTCTGGGGGAAGATCCTTGTCATGAACCTTCTCCTGGTTTAGGAGCTTCTCAGCACAATGACCCCGGGTCCAAAGGACACACTGTGCTCTTGGCTCTTCTTTCTTTGTGGTAGGAGGTCCCTCTCCTTTCTGCTCACTTTTCTCTTTTATATCTCAAAAGAGATTGACTCAAGATACAACTTAATCCTGTAGATTGTGTCCTGCCTCATTAACATGACAGAGGTTAGGATTTACAACACATAGGATAATCACATCAGATAGCAGAATGGTGGACAGCCACACAGTACTGAGATTCGTGGCCTAGCTAAGTTGACACACATTTTCGGGGGCACAATTCAGTCCATAACAGTGTTTATCTATGGAATAAAATTGCTGGATTATAGGTAATTCAGTTACTTACATTGATAAAATAATACCAGTTTCCTCAGTGATTGTACCAATTTATATCCCTACCAACAATGTTTGACCTCCAGTTGATCCATATTCTTTCTAGCACTTGGCTGGCATTGGATAGCCAGAGTGTGAAGTTGTTTGTGGGTGAGAATGAGTAAGGTGGACTCGTGATGGCGCTAATGAGGGCCACTAAGGTAGGAGAGGCTGTTCCCCCCCCCCCCTCACTCACTCAGTGTCTGTGGGAGAATCATCCTTTCATTGAGACAGGAGGGAGGCAGGTAAGTTTGATAGGGTTGCGAGGAAGGTGGGGGAGGGGTTGGGGAGTGTACAAGTGGAGAAAACTCTATTTTTTATACTTTTTTTTTGAGGTGGAGAGTGGATTTACTGGGGCAGGGAAGAACAGGTCTCACAAGAAATGAGCGAAGTGTGCTGGCGGGGGACCCGGGGTCACGGGGTCGCCTTGGTCCCAGGGGAGCTGGGTGCCAGCAGCCTGCACAGTGCCACCAGCTGCCTGTGGCGAGGATATCTCTGTTCTTTTTCCCTCCTCAGTGGCAGGTGTTGAACAAGGTGGTTGTGATGGGTCGGAGTCAGGGTGTGCTGGGCAGACCCAGTGGAAAAACGGCTTGTAGGGTATTGGAGAGCCGTCGTCCGGCCACCTCTCCCAACCCCATTCTCGGTCAGTCTGGCAGATCTCCTGCCCAGTCTGTTCGCCGTGGGGCCTTTCTGCACGGGCCTGGCCTTGACTGGGCGGTGCCAGAGATGGCTGTTGAGTGAAGGGATCCAGCTGCCTTTGCTGGATCCCTGAGGAGAATGCTTAAAATACTCCTCCTGGCTAGTAGAGGATTTCAGGCCTTGAGGGACTGTGATACATGTTCATGAGTCTGTGAGTTCTCTGATAGCTTTTAGAAATTTTGTTTCTCTTCTGATAATTGAAAAAAATACATAAGCATATTCAGATCGTCTGAAAGCCTGCTGTGTGTCAGAGGAAGTGGCCCTGAGTTCTGTGTCCTGGTGTGCTTTGATGTGCTGTTGTTCACCGGCCACTGAGGAAAGGACAGAGGTGCTCCTAATACTTACATTCTCTCTAAGGCCAAGGAAAGGCCAGCTGCAGGCCCGGCCTGCTCTGTGCTAGAGCGATTCAGCAGGGGCGGGAGAGCAGAGACATGGGCGGAAACTCACAGCCCAGCCAGAGAACCTGCTACTTAGTAGCCAGAGCCAGTCCTGCTATGAATTTAGCAATTTAGTTTCAACTAAACATTCATCTGTTTCTTTAAAATAATGTTGTTAATTTGAATTTTATTGATTTTCAGTTTTGTTTGTACTTCAATTATAAATCAAAATTTAAAAAATAGTTGTATAAAGATCAAAAAGCATGAGTTTATATTGCATCTAAGTTTGTGTATGTTTAAGTAACAAAATAGGCTGGGGAGGGGTGACCCTTTGGAGAATTATTTGTTCTTTAAAGGGATCTATATGACACTCATGCCTACTGTTGTAAGGAAGATACTCAGCAGATTATACCTGTTTTTCTGTTGTCAGGGTTGACTGTTTTGAAAGCTCTGTTTGATTGTGGACATTAGTAGTTGGGTCTCTGGTCTCCTATATCGTTAAAATGTAACAATTGCTTTCTCACACCAAGGAGCCAGATTCTCTAGTAAGAGTTGTTGCACCCATACCTTTAATCAAAGCAGATGGTCCCAATTTAAACCAACCATTTCAGAGTTTACTAATATTCTTCTTTATCTTGAATATTTGCTTTGTTGGGTCTGGGATCGTAATGAACATAAAAAACTCCTTTCTAATGACTTCATGAAAGTGGTTGCTGATGTATTTTGTAGAACTAGCTAGAACTGCATAGACTGAGGACAGAGCTCTCACAGAAGGCTGATCTTGAATGGTAGTGTTGCTTAATGTATTGCTTTGAGACTCATCCATGTTGTTGCATGCTGTTGAGTTCACAATTCATTCACCCAACTCATGGTGACCCCCTTCACAACAAGATTGGAGTATTTTTGTAAGTAGATTGCCAGGCCTTTCTTCCTAGTCTGTCTTAGTTTGGAAGCTCTGCTAAAACCTGTTCAGCATCATAGCAACACGCAGATCCCCAGTGACAGGTGGGTGGTAGCTGTGCTTAGGTGCATTGGCCAGGAATTGAACCTGGGTCTCCAGCCAGGAAAGTGAGAATTCTCTCACGGAAACACCACTGCCCTTGTTGTTGTATGAAGTAGTAGTTAATTCCCTTTTCTAAAAAACATTTCTGAGTAGTATTACATTGTATAGCTATGCCACAATTTTTTTTATCCATTCACCGGTAATAAACGACTGTGTTTCCAGTTTTTGAGTATTGTGAAAAAAGCTACTAGTAACATTGAGTACAAGTCTCTGTGTGGACGTGAATTTATTTCTCTGTGATGAATGATGGGTTATAGGGTCAGTGTATGATTAATATTATAAGAAACTGCCATGCTGGTTTCCGAAGCCACCTATGAGAGTTCCAGCTGATCTTTACCCTTGCTGGTGCTAGATATTGACAGTCCTTATTTACAGCCATTTTAGCGAGCGATCATAGTGTTAACTCACTATGGCTTTGATGGGCTTGTTTTTTTTTGGTACTGTAGATGAAGATTTACCGAACACACTAGCTTCTCATTCAACAATTAGTATACTTATTGTTTTGTGACATTGGTTACCAACCCCATGACATGTCAGTACTCTCCATTCTCGACTTTGGGTTCCCTATAGCCAGCTTTCCTGTCCCCTCCTGCCTTCTAGTCCTTTTCCCTGGGCTAGTGTGTCCCTTTAGTCTCATTTTGTTTTATGGGCCTGTCTAATCTTTGGCTAAAGGGTGAACCTCAGGAGTGACTTTATTACTGAGCTAAAAGGGTGTCCAGAGGGCATACTCTCAGGGTTTCTGCAGTCTCTAAGTCTGGTCTTTTTTTGTGAGTTACAATTTTGTTCTACATTTTTCTCCAGCTCTGTCCAGGATCTTCTATTGTGATCCCTGTCAGAGCCGTCAATCGTGGTAGCCGGGCACCATCTAGCTGTACTGGACTCAGTCTGGTGGAGGCTGTGGTAATTGTCCATTAGTCCTTTGGACTAATCTTTCTCTTGTGTCTTTGGTTTTCTTCATTCTCCTTTGCTCACAGTGGGGTGAGACCAGTGGAGTATCTTAGATGGCTGCTTGCAAGCTTTTAAGACCCCAGATGCTACTCACCAAAGTAGAATGTAGAACATTTTCTTTATAAACTATGTTATGTCAGTTGAACTAGATGTTCCCTGAAACCATGGTACCCAGAGCCTTCAGGCCCAGTAATTCAGTCCCTCAGGGAGTTTGGATGTGTCTGTGGAGCTTCCATGACCTTGCCTTGGACAAGTTGTACTGGCTTCCCCAGTACTGTGTACTGTCTTACCCTTCACCAGAGTTACCACTTATCTGTTGTGTATTTAGTGTTTTCCCATCTCCATTAGTGTGCATTTTTTAATGACTGTTGATGTTGAACATCTTTTTGTGTGCTTATTTCCCATTTTTATCTCTTTTTTGGTGGTGTAGCTGTTCAAATCTTTAGCATATGTTTCTAGTTGGGTTGTTTGTCTTATTATTGGATTGTGAGAGATTCTTTTTTTATTTAAAAAAAAATTTTTTTTTATTGTACTTTAGGTGAAGGTTTACAAAACAAATAGTTTCTCATTAAAGTCAGTACACATATTGTTTTATGACATTGGATAACAACTCCGTGACATGTCAACGCTCTCCCTTCTCGACCTTGGAGGACTTTTTTTTTTTTGGTGAAAATATGCATAGCCAAAGTTGCACCATTTCAAAAATGTCTACATGTACAGTTCAGTGACATCGATTACATTCTTCCAGTTGTGCTACTATTCTCACTATCCTTTTCCAAATTATTCCATCACCATTGTCTTCAACTCACTGTCCCCTAGGCTTCCCATCAAAACTTTTGAATTGCT
>NW_004444047.1:4766172-4803105 GCF_000243295.1 Trichechus manatus latirostris | reverse complement strand
GGGTTCCCTATCACCAGCTTTCCTGTCCCCTCCTGCCTTCTAGGACTGTCGTGCCTCATTAGTTGCATTTTGTTTTATGGGTCTGTCCAATACCCAGCTGAACGGTGAACCTTAGGAGTGACTTCACCACTGAGCTAAAATGATGTCTGGGGGCCATACTCTCAGGGTTTCTCCAGTCTCTGTCATGGCCTAGAACACTTCTGATTATACAGATAAAGGAAGAATTTAGTAGACTTCCAATCTATTTCACCTTTAAGGACACCATGGTCGACTAACCAAATGCCAAATGTCTCTCCGGGTACAGATATTCTGATTACTGCTTTGACTCTGCTGTCCATTATGATAACCATGCCCACTTTGGGTTTTTTTTTTTTTTTTTTACTTATGATTTTATTGTTGTAGTCTAAATGAAGTTTACATTTCAACTTAGTCTCCCATACAAAATTTTATACATACATTGTTATATGACCCTAATTACTCACCCCATTCTGTGACAGCACACTTCTCCTTTCCGTCCCTGATTCCCCATGTCCATTCAACCAGCTCCTAACCCTCTCTGCTTTCCCATCTCACCTCTGGACAGAAGCTGCCTCTTTGGTCTCTTGTATTTACTTGAGCTAAGAGGCACACTCCTCACGAGTATCCCTTTATGCCCCACAGTCCAGTCCAATCCCTGTCTGAAGAGTTGGCCTCCGAAGTTGTTTTAGTTCTGGGCTGATAGAGAATCTAGGGGACATGCTTTCTGGGGTACCTCCAGTCTCAGTCAGACCATTAAGTCTGGTCTTCTTGCTAGAATTTGAGTTCTGCACCCCATCTTTCTCCTGCTCCATCAGGGACTCTCTGTTATGTTCCCTGTCAGGGCGGTCATTGGTGGTAGCTGGGCACCATCTAGTTCTTCTGGTCTCAGGTTGATGAAGTCTCTGGTTTATGTGGCCCTTTCTGTCTCTTGAGCTAATACTTTCCTTGTGTCTTTGGTGTTCTTCATTCTCCTTTACTCCAGGTGGTTGGGACCAATTGATGCATCTTAGATGGCCACTTGCAAGCTTTTAAGACCCTAGACGCCACTTGGATTGTGAGAGATCTTTATAAATTTTGGAGATGAACCCTTTATTAGATGTATTTTTCAAATATTTTCACCTAGTATGTGGATTACCTTTTCAGTACATAACAGTTTCTTTTGAGGAGCAGAGGTTTTAAATTTTTATTAAGTCCACTTTATCAACTTTTAAATGATGTGTACTTTTTGTGTTCTATGTAAGAAATCTTTTCTACATGAGGTTATAAAGATTTTTTTGCCCTATGTTTTCTTCTAGATGTCTCATAGTTTTAACTTTTACATGTAGGTCGGGGATCTATCTTCAGTCGAGTGGTATATTTGTTGTAAAGTAAGGTTTAGGTTCTTTTTTGCATATGTGTTCCGGTTGTTCCAGTACTGTTGGTTGAAAAGACTGTATTTTCCTCGTGGAATTAGCTTGGTACCTTTGTCAAAAATCAGTTGATCCTATATGTGATTCTACTTTTGGACTTTGTGTTCCACTTCACATAAATGCCTGTCTTTTTGCCTATCTTGATAACTGAAGCATTGATAGTAAGTCATGAAATTAGGTATTAGAAGTCCTCCAACTTTGTTCTTTTTCAAAGGTGTTTTGGCTATTTTAGGTCCTTTGCATTTCCATATATATTTTAGAATTGGCTTGTCCATTTTAACTGGCAATATGTTGAATCTACAGATTGATCAATATGGAGAGAATTGACGTCTTAATATTGAGTCTTCTAGTCCAGAAATAAAGTATAACACTTCATTTACGTGTTGTCGTTGTTCGGTGCCGTCCAGTCGTTTCTGACTCATAGTGACCCCATTACAACAGAACGAAACACTGCCTAGTCCTGCGCCATCCTCACAATCGTTGTTATGCTTGAGCCCATTGTTGTAGCCCCTGTGTCAGTCCATTTCATTGAGGGTCTTCCTTTTTTCACTGACCCTGTATTTTGCCAAGCATGATGTTCTTCTCCAGGGACTGATCTCTCCTGACAACACGTCCAAAGTATGTAAGACATGGTTTCACCATCCTTGCTTCTAAGGAGCATTCTGGTTGTACTTCTTCCAGGACAGATTTGTTCATTCTTTTGGCAGTCCATGATATATTCAGTATTCTTCAGCAACACCACAGTTCAAAGGCGTCAGTTCTTCTTCGGTCTTCCTTACTCATTGTCCAGCTTTGCATGCATATGATGTGATTGAAAATACCATGGCTTGAGTCAGGCGCACCTTAGTCTTCAAGGTGACAGCTTTGCTTTTCAACACTTTAAAGAGGTCTTTTGCAATAGATTTGCCCAATGCAATGCATCTTTTGATTTCTTGACAACTGCTTCCATGGGTGTTGATTGTGGATCCAAGTAAAATGAATTCCTTGACAACTTCAATCTTTTTTTCCATTTATCATGATGTTGCTTATTAGTCCAGTTGTGAGGATTTTTGTTTTCTTCATGTTGAGGTATAATCGATACTGAAGGCTGTGATCTTTAATCTTCAGCAGTAAGTACTTCAAGTCCTCTTCACTTTCAGCAAGCAGGGTTGTGTCATTTGCATAACGCAAGTTGATGAGTCTTCCTCCAATCCTGATGCCATATTTTTCTTCATATAGTCCAGCTTCTCGGATTATTTGCTTAGCATACAGATTGAATAAGTGTGGTGAAAGGATACAACCCTGGCACATACCTTTCCTGACTTTAAACCACGCAGTGTCCCCTTGTTCTGTCCGAACAACTGCCTCTTGATCTATGTACAGGTTCCTCATGAGCACAATTAAGTGTTCTGGAATTGCTGTTCTTCGCAGTGTTATCCATAATTGGTTATGATCCATACTGTTGAATGCCTTTGCATAGTCAACAAAACACAGGTAAACATCTTTCTGGTATTCTTTGGTTTAAGCCAAGATTTATCTGACATCCACAATGCTATCACTGTTCCACATCCTCTTCTGAATCTGGCCTGAATTTCTGGAAGTTCCCTGTCAGTATACTGCTGCTGCCGCTTTTGAATGATCATCAGCAAAATTTTACTTGTGTATGGTATTAATGATATTGTTTGATATTTCTGCATTCGATTGGATCACCTTTCTTGGGAATAGGCACAAATATGGATCTCTTCCAGGTGGTTGGCCGTGTAACTGTCTTCCAAATTTCTTGAAATAGATGAGTGAGCACTTCCAGCGCTGTATCCGTTTGTTGAAACATCTCAATTGATATTCTGTCAATTCCTGGAGCCTCTTTTTCGCCGGTGCTTGCAGTGCAGCTTGGACTTCTTCCTTCAGTACCATTGGTTCCTGATCATATGCTACCTCTTGAAATGGTTGAACGTCGACCAGTTCTTTCGGTATAATGACTCTTTGTATTCCCTCCATCTTCTTGTGATGCTTCCTGCGTTGTTTAAAATTTTCCTGATAGAATCCTTGAGTATTGCATCTCGAGGTTTGAATTATTTTCTTCAGTTCTTTCAGCTTGAGAAATACCGAGCATGTTCTTCCCTTTTGGTTTTCTATCTCCAGCTCTTTGCACATGTCTTTATAATAGTTTACTTTGTCTTCTCGAGCCACCCTTTGAAATCTTGTGTTCAGTTCTTTTACTTCATCATTTCTTCCTTTTGCTTTAGCTACTCAGCATTCAAGAACAACTTTCAGAGTCTCTTCTGACATCCATTTTGCTCTTTTCTTTCTTTCCTGTCTTTTTAATGACCTCTTGTTTTCTTCATGTATGATGTCCTTGATGTCATTCCACATCTTCTCTGGTCTTCGGTCGTTAGTATTCAATGCATCAAATCTGTTCTTGAAGTGGTCTCTAAATTCAGGTGAGATATACTCAAGGTTATACTTTGGCTCTCGTGGACTTGTTCTAAGCTTCTTCACTTTCAACTTGAACCTGCATATGAGCAGTCGATGGTCTGTTCCGCAGTCGGGCCCTGGCCTTGTTCTAGACTGATAATGTCGAGCTTTTCGATCATGTCTTTGCACAGATGTAGTCAGTTTGATTCCTGTGTATTCTATCTGGCAAGCTCCATGTGTATAGTCACCATTTATTTTGGTGAAAAAAGATACTTGCAATGAAGAAGTCATTGGTCTTGCAAAATTTTATCATGCGATCTCTGGCATCGTTTCTTCTATCTCCAAGGCTGTGTTTTCCAACTTGGATCCTTCTTCTTTGTTTCCAAATTTCTCATTCCAATCACCAGTAATTATCAATGCATCCTGATTGCCTGTTCAATCAATTTCAGACTGCAGAAGCTGGTAAAAATCTTCAATTTCTTTGTCATTTACTTAGGTCTTTTTAATTTATTCCCAGCATTTTTTGTAGTCTTCAGTCTTACTGGCTCCGCAGAGGTTGTTGAAAAATTCCCAAAGTATTTCATATCTTGTTGCTATTTGAAATAGTACTTTAAAAGAGTTCTATATCCAATTGTTCATTGCTAGTATAAGGAAACAGCAATTGATTTTTGTATATGGACCTTGTATCCTGTGAAAACTCATTTATTCTAGTTGTCTTCTGGTAGATTTCTTAGGGTTCTCTATGTAGACGATCACATCTGCAAATAATTTATTTCTTCCTACCCCATTTGTATGTCTTTTATTCCTTATTCCATCAGCTAGGACCCCCAGTAATGTTGACTAGGAGTGGTGAGAGTGGACAGCCTTCCCTTGTTCCCAATCTTAGGAATCAAAAAAGCATGAGTTTTTCACTAAGTATTACGTTAGATGTAGGATTTTTGTAGGTGCTGTTGATCAGGTTGATGAAGTTTACTTCTATTTTTAGGGTTTTTTTGTGTGTGTGTGTGCTTTAGGTGAAAGTTTACAGAGCAAATTAGTTTCTCATTAAACAGTTAATACACAGATTGTTTTGTAACGTTAGTTGCCCACCCCGCAATGTGTCAGCACTCTCACCTTCTCCGCCCCGGCTTCCCTGTTTCCATTCATCCATTTTTTTCTGTCCCTTCCTTCCTTGTCTTTGCTTTTTGGCTCATGTGTCCATTAGTCTCCTGTGCATGAATTGAACTTTGAAGCACGTTCCTCACATGTGTTATTGTTGGCCTTATAAAAAAACAAAATCAATCCCATTGCTGTCCAGTCGATTCCAACTCATAGCGACCCTGTAGGACAGAGTAGAACTGCCCCATAGGGCTTCCAAGGAGCAGCTGGTAGATTCGAACTGACCTTTTGGTTAGCGCTGAGCTAGACCTGTCTGATCTTTGGTTGAAGAGTGAACCTCAGGAGTGACTTCAGTACCGAGTTAAAAGGGTGTCTGGGGGCCATACTCTCAGGGTTTCTCCAGTCTCTGTCAGACCAGCAAGCCTGGTCTTGGGGGGTGTGTGTGTGTCTGTGTGTGTGTGTGTGTCTGTGTCTGTGTGTGTGTGTGTCTGTGTGAATTTTGTCCTACATCTTTCTCCTGCTCTGCCCGGGACCCTTTATTGTGATCCCTGCCAGAGCAGTCGGTGGTGGTAACTGGGCACCATATAGCTGTTTTGGGCTCAGTCTGGTGGAGGTTGTAATAGTTGTGGTCCATTAGTCCTTTGGGCTAATCTTTCCCTTGTATCTTTGATTGTCTTCATTCTCCTTTGTTCCAGCCAGGATGGGACCAGTAGATGTATCTTAGATGGCCATTCGCAGGCTTTTAAGACTCCAGATGCTACTCACAGCTGTTTTTAGGTTTTTGAGAGTTATTATTATAAGTGAATATTGAAATTTGTCAAATTATTTTTCTGTGTCTGTTGATTAGATGTACTTTCATTCCTGATACTGATAATCTGAGTTTTGTCTCTTTTTCCTTGGCTAGAGGTTTATGAGTTTTATCGATCTTTTCAAAGCCTCAGGTTTTGGTTTTCTATTCCATTAATTTAATCTCTCACTTTTATTATTTCTGTCCTTCTACTTACTTTGCATTTAACTTGTTCTTCTTTTGGTTTCTTCTGGTGGAAGAATCATTGATTTGACACCTTTTCTGATACAGGTGTTTAATTTTATAAACTAATACACCGCTTTAACTGCATCCCACATGTTTTGATATGGTTTTCATTCTGTTTAAAATATTTTATAATTGTCCCTATTGCAATTTATTCTTTGACTCATGGATTATTTAGAAGAATGTTGTTTGGGGGATTTTTCAGATATCTTTTTGTTTAATTTTTTGCTGTCAGAGAGCATGCTTTATATGATTTAATTTTTTAAAAATTTACTGAGGTTTGCTTTATGGCAAGTCTAGGTTAATATTCCATATGCCTTTGAAAAGAATGTATATTCTGGTGCTGTGGAGAGGAGTTGTGATGGTTAAGGTTAGTGTCAACTTGGCTAGGTCATGACTCTCAGTGGTTTGGCAGATATTGTGTAATCATTCTCTATTTTGTTATCTGATGTGAGCAGCCAATCTCTTGAAAGGGGAGTTTCCTTGGGAGCGTGGCCTGCATCCAGTATATGTGGATGTTCTGGCAAAGCTCGCCCTCTCTCCTGATCCTGCATCCAACTCGACATCCTCTGACTTCTGGTTCTTGGAATGTGAGCCAGCAGCCTTTTGCCTGACCTGCCGACTTTGAGTTCATAAGACTCTGCAACCACGTGAGTGAGGAGACGCCTCCAGCCTGATGCCTGACCCACAGATTTGGGACTTGGCAGTCATTCGAAAGGAACAAGGGAATACTTTGTGGTTTAAAGTCAGGAAAGGTATCAGGATTGTCTCCTTTGACCATACTTATTTAGTCTGTACGCTGAGCAAATAATTTGAGAAGCTGGACTATATGAAGCAGAACACTGCCTCAGGATTGGAGGAAGACTCATTAACAACTTGAAATATGCAGATGTCACAACCTTGCTTGCTAAAAGTGAAGAGGACTTGAATCACTTACTGATGAAGATCAAAGACTACAGCCTTCAGTATGGATTATACCTCAACATAAAGAAAACAAAAATTCTCACAACTGGACCAATAAGCAACATCATGATAAACGGAGAGGAAATTGAAGTTGTTAAGGAATTCGTTTTACTTGGATCCACAATCATCACCCATGGAAGCAGCAGTCAGGAAACCAGATGATGCATTGCATTGGGCAAATCTGCTGCAAAAGATCTCTTTAAAGTGTTAAAAAGCAAAGATGTCACTTTAAGGACTAAGGTGCGTCTGACCCAAGTTATGGTGTTTTCAGTCACCTCATGTATGCGAAAGGTAGGCAGTGAATAAGGAAGACCAAAGAAGAATTGATGCCTTTCAATTATGGTGTTGGTGAAGAATATTGAATATACCATGTAATGCCAAAAGAACAAACAAATTTGTCTTGGAAGAAGTACACCAGAATGGTCATTAGAAGCAAGGATGGTGAGACTGTGTCTCATATACTTTGGACATGTTGTCAAGAGGGACCAGTTCCTGGAGAAGGACATCATGCTTGGTAAAGTAGACGATCAACGAAAAAGAGGAAGACCCTCAACAAGATGGATTGACACAGTGGCTGCAACAGTGGACTGAAGCATAACGATTGTGAAGGTGGTGCAGGACCAGGCAGTGTTTTGTTCTGTTGTACATAGGGTGGCTATGGGTCAGAACTGACTTGACAGCACCTAACAACAACAACATAACAGCCTCCACAACTGCATGAACCATTTCCTTGAAATAAATCTCTATGTAGTTACATTCTTATGCTTCACTGATCTTGCTCCTCTAGAGAAGCCAGCTTAAGACAAGAGTGTACTATGAATGCCAGATAAAATTGATGGTGGTATTCATGTCTTCTACATCCTTTGTGGTGTTTTTTCTAGTTCAGTTAATGAGAAGAGTGTTGAAATTTCCATATGTATGTTTGGATTTGTCTATTTCTCCTTCTTATTCCTACTTTTAATGTATTTTGAAGCTGTGTTAGTACGGTCCTTACCTATTTAGCATTGTCATTCCTTCTTGTTCAGTTGTTTCTTTTATCATTATTCTTCTTCTCCATCAGTAGTAATATTCCTTTTTCTAAAGCCAACTTTGTCGGATACTCTATTATAGCCACTCCAGCTTTTTTTGATCAGTATTTGCATGGAATATCTTTTCTCAATCTTTATTTTCAATCTGTGTCTTTATATTCCCTAATGGAGAACATAGCGGCTCTTGCTTTTTAATCCAATCCAGTTGTCTTTCCTACTTATTGGAGTGCTTAAACTATTTCTGTTTAATGTAATTATCACTGTGTTTGGTTTATACCTGCCGTTGTTATTTTTTTTCCTAGTTTTTACATCTGTCTTTGCTGTTCTTCTTTTCCTTCCTTTTTTTTTTTTTTTTAATAATTGACTATTTTTTGTGATTCCATTTTAGTTCCTCTCTTGGCTTACTGCCTACATCTGTGTGTTTCATATTTTTTAGTGGTTACTCTAGGGCTTATAGTATGCATTTTAACTTGTCAACGTCCACTTTCCAATAATATACTACTGCACGTGTAGTGTGAGAACCAGCCTGACAGCGTTATACTTTGATCCCCACCGTTTGTATCTTTGCTTTGAATAGTTATGTCTTAAAAAAGACTTGTGACTTGAGAAGAGTGTCTTTGGTATTTACCCACAGCATGAGCATGTCTGGCGCTCTTCATTCCTTTGTGCGGATCCATGTTTCCGTCTGGTGTCCTTCTCCTTCTCACTTAAGAGCTGCCTGGAATATTTCGTGTAGTGCAGGCAAGCTTCTGTTTGTCTGAAAGCTTTTATTTCACCTGCATTTTTTAAAAACATTTTTGTTAGGTATAAGATTCTAGATTGTTGATCTGTTCTTTTCTGGCTTGAGTGGTTTCTGAGGAAAAGTCTATTGTTATCATTCTTTGCTTCCATAATGCGCAGTGTGTCTCTTTCTGCACCTGCTTCCATGATTTTTACTTTATCATTGATTTTCAGCAATTTGCTTATGATGTACCATGGTTTTCTTTGTATTCATTGTGCTTGGGATTAATTGAGCTGCTTGTATATGTCACTTTATAGTTTTCATCAAATCTGGAAATTTTTTGGCTTTGTAAAAACACAACCTCTTTTTCTGGGACACCATTGCCTGTGCATTAGACATTGTGATTTTGTCTCATGAAGGCTTTGTTCATTGTTTCAGTGTTGTTTTTCTGTGTGCTTCATACTAGATTTTTATTGCATGTCTTCAGTTTTATTGATATTCTGCTGTGTCTAGCCTGCTCTTAATTCTATCTGGTGTATTTTTTCTCTTTTGATATTTTATTTTTCAACTCTAGACGTTCTATTTTCTCACTTTTATATTTTGGTTTTCCTCTACTTTTTTGCAGGTAGGGAGCTTATTTATAACTGTCATTCTCAGATTCTTGTCGGTTAGTTGCATCATCTCTGTTATTTTTGGGTCTGTTTTTTATTGATTGGTTTTCCTCTTGGGTCAGATTTCTCTGCTTCTTTGTTTTGCTATTGGATGCTGGACACTGTGAGTTTTATGTTTCTGAGTGCTGGATTTTGTTGTATTGGTTTAAATTGTATTGGACTTGAACAAACTTAATGACAGATTAAATTTGTTTAAGAAGAGCTAAAAGGTGACGCATTAAAGGATTTATTGGGTAGTAATCATGCTTCCTGTTTTAAAAGGCTTACCTTTATCTCTTGTTACCAGGAAATGTTACTTAATGGTTCTTGATAGCTGTTCAGACATTCCATGAATACTGATTGAGTCTGTTCCGTGTGCCAGGTGCCCTTGCAGGTGCTGAGGTACAGGATGAACAGGTCAGGAAGGGTTCCTGCTCTCATGGAAGTTCTATTCCAGTATTGAAGCTGGCCAGAAAACAAGCAAGCATATAAAACACCAGGATTTCAGATAGCAGTCTGTAATATTACAGACTTTAACTAGGGTGGTTGGGGTTGGTATGTCAGCCAGAGCCCAGGCAGGAAACCAAACCACAGCGGTAATTTGAACAGGAAAATTCTAACATAAAGAATAATTAACTAGTAACTAGGGATTGGCAACTCAGATCTGTGAAGCGAACGCTAAAGAATATAGTCGTTGCAGATTTAGGGAGCAGCCACTGACTTTGAGGTGTAGGGAAAGAGGTGAAGGAAGGAACAAGCCTGGAAGAGTCTTTACCTTCAGGCATTTCCATGTGAAAGTCAGATTTGTGCAATTTCTCTATCTGAACAAGTATCGAGTGAGGGGTGAGAATCCAGGCTGCTCCATGACAGGCTGATGCCTCAGTCTCTCTGAGGGGCTTATCTCAAAGGCTTTCACTTGGCTTGAGGAGATGAATTCCTTCATCTTCCTTCCCCTTGTGCGGGGAGGAGAAGAATCAGTGCGGTTCTCTTTACCTCTGTGCATCCCCTTCAAGAAGCCCCCATCCCATACATCTCCGGTGCTTCTCTTTCAGGCCTTTGGGGTGATGACTGTGAAACAGTTGCCCCATTAGTGAGCTTGGTGGGGAGGTATCAGGCACCTTTCTTCACACTGCAGGGCCCTCACCTCCACTCTCCTCACCCCCAAGACTTGAGCTGAAGTGCCTAGACACCAGAGTCCCGCTCAGGCGCTGTTCCTGGAGGACCCAGGATGCCTTCTAGGTTTTTGTCAGTGGCTGGGTGGAGAGCGGTGTCAAGTTCTGAGACAAGGGCAACAGCAAAAGGTGTCTTGGGGCAGGAACACCTGAGGCTGTATTTATGTTCTCGTTACTGGTTGTTGGTAAAACCTTGGCTGACGTTTAGCTGTTGTTGGGCTTTGAAAGTAAGAAAGTCTGGTCTTGCATCGTCCCGTGTCTTTACCCAGGAGTCCCAGGATTTAGCTGAGTGTTGGCTTCCTCAGGTTCCTCCAGGTTCCTCGCTTAGAGCAGGCAGCGTGATTCCATGGGGCAGAGAGACCTCTGTCCCTGCTGCCTCGGCAAGGTTGTGGGATGGTGCAGCGTGGCTGCTAGGCTTCACTAAGTAAGCAAGTCACTTCGAAGAGGTGCACACTGGGGGTCATCACACGTGCCGATTAGGACATTGGAAGTAGAATCCTTTTTTTTAAAGCATGGAAGAAATGCATTGAACATCTTCCACGTGATTATTATGTAAAATATCAGAAGGTAGAAAATAATTAGTTCCAACAAAATTCTTTAGTATTAGAAAAGTTTTTCTGTGTAATGTCAGTTAAAATATTTTCAGTGTCTAGGTTTTAAAATTTTCTCAAAGGCATTTTTCTGCACAGTTAATAAAACTGATGCCATGAACATTTGAACATAACTAGTCTATTACTAATCTATTTTCAAAGCAGGGCCAAGATTTTCTCCTGCACAACCCCCTTGGTGGATCGCAGCCGGAGGCAGGAGGCAGCGGGAGACTAGCCCTTGGCGCCCAGACACTCCCCTCTGCAGGACTCAGCAACTCCACGCCCGCTGACGCAGCCTGCACTTGTGAGGCCTGCAGTGAGCGCAGGTATGTGGTCTGTGCGTCTTGCTCTTGGGCTGGGATGCCTCTCTCTCATCTAGGAGGAGATACAGGTTCCAGAGACGGTGAAACTCATTTTTGTTTGAGCTGTAACAGAAATCTGGAATATTTCAGTAAATATCACAAACATTCCTGCCGCTCCTGAGAATAAGATAGTAGCTTGGTTATTGTGAGGAATAACCAGATGAATAAGGCAGAATTTCCTGCCTTCGAGGAAGTTAAGCAGGAAGCTAGTCCTCTGAAAAAAACAGAAGACATACATAAATAATTAGAATAGTAGATCAGTGCAGGTAAACATTAAGGTAACTTGAAGGAGAGAGAAATGGCCTCTTACCTGGCGTGATGGGAGAAGGCTGGTGACAGACAGCTGGTAAACAACCAAGGAAGAGAGACCCAGGGATGGGTAGGGTGCAGAAACAGCCCTGTGTCTAGCTGAGGAAGGAAACCGGAAACCCAGAGGACCCAATGCTGACCAAAGGGTTGAGAGGCACGGGCTTTGTGGGGAGTGAGAGCTGCTTGCATGGCCACCTTGACAGTGATGATCAGGTAGAACCGAAGGGACCCTGAACATTCCCCAGTTTGAAAGGTAGTTGTGACCGTTCACGTGGTGTGAGGAGGAGCTGCACCCTCAGGAAGACGCAGGTCCCAGGAACTGAGTAGGTGAGGGTGCCCTGGGCTATGCCTGGGGAAGCCGTCAGTCCTTACTGTAACAGAAGACAGACGCTGGTTCCTAGGAGTTGAGGAGATGGAGGAGTGCCAGTCAACCTGGGTTTGAATTGAATGGGGAAAAGGTGGCTTCAGTGAACAGCATGAACTTGAAAAAGGGTGGGAATAGCATGTTGGAATGGGATGTGTGAACTATTTTTCTGTCCTCCCACCCTGGGGAGTGCTTTGAGGAAAGTCTTCATCCCCTAAGGTAGTATGTTAGGGTAAGGAGATAAAACAGAGTGTGTTAATTTGTCTAATCCTAACTCTCTGTGTTCTTATATGTTCTTTTCACAGAGAAATTTCAGCAGAGACAGACCGAGAATCTCAACAGCTACAGAATTACTGGTCAGAAGTACGGTACATGGTGCGCTGTATATACCGCCAGGCTGGGACCCCGCTAGCAGATGACCAAGACCAGTCTCTTGTACCTGACAAAGAGGGAATGAAGGAACTAGTGGATAGGTACGTGTGGCCTCTCATCCAGCTGCCCTTGCGTGGATGACGATGTATCTCGCAGGAAGCCTTTCTCACCTACTCAGGATGGGCGTTCTTTTCAGTATTTGGCAAAAGATCTCTGCTTGCTCAGCCCTTGGTGCTTTTCAAGGTCTTTAGCAGACAAACTGGCAAAAGCGAGCTATCTGGGTAAAAAGTTTCAGATTTTTCTAATTCTAATGAAAATACTTACCGCCTCTATAATAAAAAATGAATGGAAATGTTTATATCATTTGTAATATCATTTCTGAGAACTTGCTGTGTGCCAGGGACTATGCTAAGTGCTTTCATGAGCATGTTTGTGTTTATCAACCCAAGGAGAGGGAAGGTAGACCTATCCACTTGTGAGGTGAGGAAACTGAGGCTCAGTGAGGCCGAGCGGCTTGTGAACGAACACATAGCACGCAAGTGGAGAGCCATCCGGAGCCAGATCTGTCTGTCTGGGTGTTTTCTCACACATCATTCTGCTTCTCCCGGGTTAAGTAGCACAGAAAATAGCAGGGTTATGAGAGACTTAAGACACTGCATTTGTTCTTTAGCAGATAAATTATTTCCAGTAGCAATAGAGAATTTGAGGGGGGCCTAATTTTCGTTTTTCCTCCTGGTTTGAAAGTGGCATCTTTCAGTTCTTCTTTGAAATATTCCCAACGAAAGCAATAAATTTGAGCCAGACATTTAGTGGATCAATTCTCATTTTGGTGTCTTTTTCCTCCCACATTTTGAATTCAGTATCTTTTGAGGTTTTATAAACTCTTGTTTTCTGTATAGGAGATTTTACCCTGTAGATAGGTATAGTCATTAGCCTTGGGTTATATTAATATACTAATTAGTTGATGACTCTGGCCAGTGTGTTCAGGATTTGGTCTCTGAATCACTGGTGTTGCATGAAATAGTTCCAGATGGCATATGCCTATCTATAGAAGTTAAGCAGAAAAATGAGTATCAGGAAAAAAAAAAAAAAAAAAAACCTGCACACCAAGCCCGTGACTAGGTAGATTATGAATGTTTAAGAGGCTAAAATAAAGTTAAAAAAATAAAACACAAAGTAACATCACACAAAATGGCACAGTAGGAGGCTGTAGGGGATCAGTCCCTCCACCACAGCAACAACTGAACTGGAAAGAGCAATTAGCATCAACTCTTCTGAAATTCTGGAAACTGACTGGACACTTGCAACAACTAGAGGAGTGCATGATGAAGGAAGAAACTGCTGATCGTTCATAAGTGAGCTGTGTCGGCAAACCCACTGCCATACCCCATCCCTGAGCCCCGCCACAGTGGTGGAGTCAGTGGTCTGCGTTCTTGGAGTGGCTGGCTGGTGCCAGGACAGGTAGTGGGGACCTTATTCTCCCAAGTATTTAGGGTTGTGAATTCTGATTGGTCTGGTGGCACAGACACTTGCTACAGTTTCAGCCCTCTTGACAGCAGCAGCTTCACCAAGCGGCAGCTGCCTAAAGGATCCGTATGCCCTTGCCCCCCTTTTTTCTGATGAAATTCATGTGTGGTCACTGGCTGACTGCAGGAATACATACTCTGCAAAAATAGTTGGAAAAAGTCACTAAACAAACAGATGATTGGAACCTTAATCAAGTACCAACAGCAGTCCTTGAGGAGTGGGATAATCAGGTTTCCAGAGTTAACGTATTGTAATACTTAGAATGTCTGGTTCTCAACAAAAATATACAAATATATATATAAACACAAAGAATTAGGAAAATATCGCCCAGGCTAGGAAGAAAGAATTTGACAGAAATCATCTCTGAGGAAACTCAGAAATCGGAATTATAAAGCAAAGACATTAAATCAGGTGTCTTAAATATGCTCACTAAGGTGAAGGAAATCAGGAAAACAGTGGATGAACAAAATGAAAATGTCAATAAGGAGATGGAAATTATACAAAAGAACCAAACATAAATTGTGGAGCTGAAAAGTACAGTAACTAAAATGAAAAATGTACTAGAGGGGTTCAGCAGGCCATTGTAATAGGCAGAAGAAAAGATAAACAAACTTGAAGATAAGACAGTTGAAATTATCAAGCCTGAGGATCAGGAAGAAAAAAGTATGAAGGAAAAATGAACAGCGCCTGAGATGCCTGTGGGGCAACCCCAAACCAACATATACATCATAGGAGTCCCAGAAGAAGAGAAAGAGAAGGGAGCAGAAAGAATAGTTGAAGAAACAGTGGCCGAAAATGTCCCAAATCTGATGAAAGACATGAAACTACACATCCAACAAGCTGAACGAGCTGCAAGCAGCATACACTCAAGGAAATGCATACCGAGACACATCATAGTCAAATTGTCAAAAACCAAAGACAAAGAGAGAACCTTGAAAGCAGCAAGAGAGAAGAAGCAAATTGTCGAGTACAAGAGATGCTAAGTAAAAGAAACAGCTGAAATCTCGTCTGAACTGACTGAGGCCAGTAGGCAGTCCTGAAAGAAAAAAAGAAAACAAAACTTTCAGTCAAGAATTCTGTATCTTCCAAAATTATTCTTCAAGAATAAACGAGATATTAAGACATTTCCAGATAAGCAAGAGCTCATCAAGTTCATTACCAGTAGACCTGCCCATTCAAGAAATGCTAAAGGGTGTCTTTCAGGCTGAAGTGAAAGGTCACTAGATAATAACTTGAAGCTGTAAGAAAAATAAACAGTGGTAAAGATAACTACATAGATAAATATAATAATCAGTAGTGTACTTCTGGCTTGTAATTCCTCTATTTTTCATATATGATTTAAAAGGTGAATGTATAAAATAATAAGTTTAAAGCTATGTTAATGGGCACACAGTGTATAAAGATATAATCTATGATAATAACAATTTGAAGGGGGGGACAGATGTATAGGAGCAGAGTGTATACTAGTCAGACTAAATTGGCATTATTTAAAATAGGTGGTTATAAGTTTAAAACGTTAATTGTAATCCTCAAGGTAACCACTCAGAAAATAACTTAAAAATACATGGAAAAAAGAAATAAGGGAATCAAAAAGATGCACCACAACAATTCAGTAAATATTTTAAAAAGACAGTAATGGAGGAATTGAGGAACAAAGCCTATAAGACATAACAGAAAAAAAATAGCAAAATGGCAGAAGTAAATTCTACCTTATTAGTAAATACTTTAAATGTAAATGGAATAAACTCTTCTATTAAAAGGAGGAGAATTGCAGATTGGCTTAAAAAAACATGATGCATCTAACTGATGTCTACAAGAGACTCACTTTAGATACAGAGATACAAAGAGGTTAAAAATAGAAGGATGGAAAAAGATAATCCATGCAAATAGTAACCAAAAGAGAGTTGGGGTGGCTGTACAGTTATCAGAAAAAATAGACTTTAAGTCAAAAAAAATTACAAGAGACAAGGAAGGACATTACATCGAGAAGTTGTAACAATTAGAAACCTATATGTACATAACAACAGAGCCCCAAAATATAGAGGCTAAAATTGGCAGAACTGAAGGCCGGAATAGACAGTTCTGCAAGTTGGGACACTTCAGGATCCCACTTTCATTAGTGGATAGAACAACTACCTGAAAGATCAATAAGGAACTAAGGACTCAAAAACACTGTAAACCAGTTGGACCTAACAAACATATACAGAACACTGCCTGTCAATGGCAGAATACACATTCTTCTCCAGTGCACATGGAATATTCTCCAGGATAGACCATATATCAGGCCACAAAACAAGTCTTAAGAAATTAAAAAGATTGAAATCTTACAGAGTATCTTTTTTGATCAAAACGGAATGAAAGTAGAAATCAACAGAAGAAGGAAAACTGGAAAATTCACAATATCTGTAATTAAAGCAACACACTGTTAAATAACCAGTGAGTCAAAGAAAAAAATCACAAGGGAAATTAGAAAATACCTTGAGATGAAGGAAAACAAAAATAAAACTTAGCAAAACTTATGGGCTGCAGCGATAGCAGTACTAACGGGGAAATTTATAGCTGTAAATGCCTACATTATTAAAGAAGAAAGAAATCTATAATCTAATATTACACCTTAAGGAACTAGAAAAAGAAGAGCAAACTAGACTCAAAGGTAGCAAAAGGAAGGAAACAGTAAAGATCAAAGAAGAGATAACAAAATAGAGAATAAAAAAAGAATATTAATGAAACAAAGTTGGTTCCTTGAAAAGACCAACAGAATTGACAAACTTTTAGCTATATTGACTAAAATAAAAAGAGAAGATTCATAATGAAAGTGGAAACATTATTACCAATTTCACAGAAATAAAAAAGATCAGTGGCTGAAACAATGGGCTCAACTATAGCAACTATCATGAAGATGGTGCAGGACGGGGCCCCATTTTGTTCTGTTGTTAATAAGGTCAGTGTTGGAGCGGACTCAAGGGCAACTAACAACAGCAAAACATGTCGTCAGGTATCACTGTGAACGACTGTAGGCCAACAGAGTGGACAACCTAGATGAAATGGGCTCGGGAAGAAATAAAAAATCTGAATAGACCTGTCACAAGTAAGGAGAATGGATCACTAATCAAGAAACCAGGTGGTTTCACTGGTACACTCCATGAAACATTTGAAGGAGAATTAACACCAGTCCTTCTCAAACGCTCCCAAAGCATTGAACAGGCGTGAGCACTTACTAAATCATTCTATGAGCCAACATTACCCTGATACCAAAGCTGGACAAAGACACCACGTTAAAGAAAACTAAAGAATAATATTCCTTATCCATATAGATGTGAAAATTCTCAACAAAATACTAACATACCAAATTTAGCAGCATATTTAAAAGGTTAATACACCATGACCAAGTGAAATTCATCCCCAGAATGCAAGAATGGTTCAAAGTATGAAAATCAGTCAATGTAATATACCACATTAATAGCATAAGGGGGAGAAAAAACACGTGATCATCTCAATTGGTGTAGAAAAAGCATTTGACATAATCTAACACTCTTTCATGATAAAAACAGTCATAGAAGACATAGAAGGGAAGTTCCTCAACATTATAAAGGCCATGTATGAAAAACCCACAGCTAACATCATAGTCAATGGTGAAAGACAAAATTTTTTCCCTAAGACAGGAATAAGACAAGGATACCCTCTTTTCACCACATCTATTCAACATAGTATGAGGAATTCTAGCTAGGAGAATTAGACAAGAAAAGTAAATAAAGGACATCCTATTTGTAGATGACATGATCTTATATGTAGAAAACCCTAAAGAGTACATAAACATGCACAAACAGGGACTTCCAGAGCTAATAAATAAATTCAGCAAAGTTGCAGGCAAAAAAATAAGGAAAATAACAAGTGTTGGCGAGGATGTGGAGGAATTGGAAGCCTCGTGCATAACTAGGAACCCTGGTGCCACAGTGGTTAAGAGTTCGACTGCTAACCAGAAGGTCAGCAGTTTGAATCCATCAGCCACTCCTTGGAAACCCTATGAGGCAGCTCTACTCTGTCCTTACAGGGTCGCTGTGAGTCGGAATCGACTTGACAGCAACGGGTTTGTGCATTACTGGTAAGAATGTAAAACGGTGCAGTTGCTGTGAAAATCAGTTTGATAGTTCCTCAAAAAGTTAAACATAGAATGACCAAATGATCCACCAATTCCACTCCTAGGTATATACCAAACGAAATTGAAAGCAGGAGCACAAACTGATACTTGCACACCAGTATGCATTGCAGCGTTATTCACAACAGTCAAAAGGTGGAAATAGTGTCAGTGTCCATCAACAGAGGAATGGATGAATTGTGATATATACATGTAATGGAATATTATTCAGCAATAAAAAGGAATAAAGTTCTAATACATGGTATAGTACAGAACAAGGCTTTAAAAGTGGATGGGCTCCAAGTTTGGAAGGAAATGCATGAAAGTGTTCATTGCATTTGTTGCCTGGTGGTGGGACATGTATTCGTATTTCCCCTACTTTTCCGCTTACAGATTTTATTCTCTACACTGTTATTGCTTTTATGGTGAGGTAATTTAAAAATAGGATCAACTTTCTCTAAAGTTTTCTCTGATTATAAACGGATTTCAAGCCCACTGGCGAATTCTGCTGCATCCTGCAGCCCATGGTCATCTCTGTGGGTGTTGTCACCTTTTCATCTGTTAGCAGTATAAACATTCAGGAATAATTGTTTTCACTGTGTTATGTTGAATGATTTTGGGGTTGGTCTAGCTTTGTTGTTGTTGTGTGCTGTCCAGTTGATTCCGACTCATAGCAACCCTATAGGACAGAGTAGGACTGCCCCCAAGAGTTTCCTAGGCTGTTATCTTTATGGGAGCAGATTGCAGGTCCTTCTCCTGTGGACCGGCTCTTGGGTTTCAACAGCTGACTGTTTGATTAGCAGCGAAGTGCTTAACCATTGTGCCACCAGGGCTCCTTCAGCCTAGCTTAGTGGTTAGGACAGTGCACTCAGAACCAGGCTGCTGAGAGTGAGTCCAAGCTCTGCCACCCACTGGCTGTGGGATCTCAAACAAGTGACCCAACCTGTATGTGCCTGAGTTTTCCCGCCTGTAAAATGGAGATGCAGCAATGCCTGCCATGTGAGGATTCCATGCATTAATGCGTGTGAAGAAACGGTGCTGGCCAGAGTAAGTTCTCAACAGATGGCTGGTTTTCAGTTAATCGACTGGTGAATTTGGACAAGCTCCTGAGGCAGTCTGTGCCCAGGCTGCCTGGGAAGTGGGGTCCTGATCGCACCTCTCACAGGTGATGAGGGTTATGGTCATCGGCCCAGAGTGTGGCTTCAGAAGAAGTGCTCGCTACTCCAGAACATCATTCCCATTGTGTGGGCTGGCCCTGGGTGACCCCTGTTCTCCTCTCTGTGCAGGCTCTGCGAGAGGGACCCCTACCAGCTATACCAGCGGTTGGAGCAGCAGGCCAGAGAGTACGTGCTGGAGATGAAGGTGCGGCTTCTCAGGCAGCTGTCGGCAGCAGCCAAGGTGAAAGCGCCCTCGGCCCTCCCAGGCCCGCCCCAGGCACACCAGTTCATCTCCCTGCTCCTGGAGGAGTATGGCGCCCTCTGCCAGGCCGCACGCACCATCAGCTCCTTTCTGGGCACTCTGGTAAGAGAGAGACTCACCTTGTTTTGTTTTTGGTGTCTGTGGATTGGATGAGTTAAAGAGTGTAAGTGGGTGGTCAGCCGAGGACTTGAGGCCCGTGCACTGTTTTTATGACCACTCCACACCCTCCCCTCCCGTGAGGCCTGGTTCAGGCAAGTAGGAGAGGGCCTACACTTCGACTTGATGCTCATGCTCCCGTTTGCTCTCCTCTTTTTCTTGGCTTTACAAACTTTCCTCTGGACTTTGCTGCTGGATAAAAGCATTGAGTGGATTGATATCCAGGTGGTATTCATGGAAACACTGCTTGGGATGACCCTGAGGCCTGAGCAGTGGGGGAGGTGGGGCAAGGAAGTAAGGAACAGTGTGTGTGTGTGTGTGTGTGTGTCTGTGTCTGTGTCTGTGTCTGCGCACGTGCACATTAACAGGGAGGAGAAGGTTTTCCTCCAGCTAAAGAAATATTTTGGGTTTTAAGTTCATTGAAAATCTGTTTTGTTGTCGTGGGAGACCGTGACGTGAGGACCCTAGAGGGCAGCATATTGACAGGTAGGTATTTGGCCATGCTCCCCTGGCTTTTGTTCAGCGATCCAGATGCTAAGACATCATCCCACGTTCAAGGGTCTCACAGTCCTACGGGAGGAGACTGACAGATGTGTTCTCATTGGGGCCACTGACCACCTCAGAAAGGCACTGGGTGAAGAAGGTGATGAGTGAATGGTCACCTCAGGATCGCGCGTAGACAGCCTCGGCGCACCTGCTGCTTGTCAGGAGGAGACCCCGCTCTCCAAAGGCACAGGCCGGTTAAGCTTTCGTGACCTTTACAGAAGCACCCCTTTACTAACAGTCTGCAGAAGTTTTCATCATCAGTTCAGTTTTATTATTACATAATGCTTCATTGGGCTACTTGGTGCTTTCTTAGTGGTAAAACTATATTTTAAAACAAACATAGTAAAAAGTGGCTCCTAGCTAACATTTTAAGCCGAATGGTGTTGAAAAAACAAACAAACGTGTTGCCATCGAGTTGACTCCAATTCATAGCGACTTTATGGGACAGAGTAGAACTGCCCCATAGGGTTTCCAAGGAGCGGCTGGTGGATTCAAACTGCCAGCCTTTTGATTTATCAGCTGAGCTTAACTGCTATACTACCAGGGCTTCCACTGGTGTTTATCTGATTTTAAATAAGTTAAAGGATCATCTCTCTAGAAATATTTACGTTCACACCATTTTCACACAAGTAATTTCACGGGTTCTTGGGTTTCCTCAAGAATCCCCCTTGGCCATTGCTCTAAGTGACGTCCTAAAACCTTGGGGAAGCATCCATTGTGAGAAAAGATAACTAGGTGAATGTGTGTGGGCTTTGATTTCTGCTTCAAGACCCAAATCTAAGAAATTGGAAGCAAATCCCAGGTCTTCCCTTTGTGCCTGTTCCTTCATTTTGCATCTCTTCTGGCATTCCCTCTCCTGTCTCTGCTTATTGAAATTCTACCTGTTCTTCAGAGGTCTAAATCCAGTGCCACCTTCTCTGTGAAGGCTGCTGGTCCCCCTGTCTCCTGAGAAAGGAGACAGGATGTTAGTACAGCCAAGGTCTCACCTGCCCACCTAAACATGGTGTTACAGAGATGCTGTTGTGCTGCTGAAGTCTAGACCCTCCTCAGATGTTTGAGAAGAACACTGTTTTAGGAAGCTCAAAAAATTTAATTTAAACCATGTTTACTGCAAGCACTTCCTACCATATTACTCTGAAATGTTTTCTTGTGATTTGGAAAAAGACCTCAAACTCTTAGTCCAAAATGTTGCTATTTGGTCAGTGTTTTATTACAGTTCCTTTACACAGAGATATTCACTTTGGCTTCTAGTGATATGGCAGACTAGATACCCTGAACTACTCCTTCCTCCAAGGGAAAGAGCAGATTACTAGATAACATAAAATCTTTTAAACCACATCGCTGTGATGACATGAAAGAGAATAAGCCTTAGAGATGAAAAATAAGTTGAAAACATGAACCCTGAAAAAGACGTGTGCTCAAAAGCCAGGATTCACTCTTAGGACTTCTCACCCCCGGAGATTCTCACCTTCTGCCTTGACAGCTCCATAGGTGTAGGAAACAGGAGATAAAACCTAAGTCCAGCCCAAGGTAGGGTTAGCATGTAATGCTGCTGCCACAAATGACTACAGCCTAAGTGTAGGGAGAAGCTGTGCACTGGAGGGATAGCAAGGAAGCATGCCCATCATGATCTGGTGATGAGCAGAGTGGGGAAAGAAGACCTTCCCTGAGGTTTCACAAAGGTTTGCAGTCTGAATCAGTGCTGTTTGTGATATGTGAGAATCTAAAGCCTAGAAATTGTTTAAAGTGGTCTGAGGTTGATAGAAATGTCAGGCACCTGGCAGAAGGTCATACAGATCACCTCTGAAGGGCTCTACCTTCAGTCTAACTTGACTGAGTTTCCATAGATAAAAGTCCCAAGAAAATGAGCAGTTCTCAGTTCATAAAAAACAAAATACAAGCTTGAAGACAGCATGATTGAGAGCCAGCAGAAACAACAGACATAATCAGATACCAAAGACATTTAAATTCTCAAAGAATATAAAATAACTATGTCTACTACATGTAAAGAAATGAAAAAATGTTTGGAATTATGAGTCAAGAGTCAAGACTGTGAAGAACCATCAAGTAGATTTGAAAAAGAAACGAACAAAACTAGAATTAAAGAATACACAGTTGTTAACAACAAAACACTTACTGAATATATTAAACTGGAATAAATATAGCTGAAGAGAGAATTAATGAATTGGAAGGAAAGTAAAGGAATTTTACAGAATATAGCTCAAAGAGACAAAGAAATGGGACATAGAAAAATATTAAGGCATAAGGATTTAGTGAGGAGGCTTAATTATAGCTCATCAGACTTTCAGAGGAGATTAGAGAGAATGGGGATAGAGATGCTGGATGAGAATTTTCCAGAATTGTCAAAAGATACCAATGTTTAGATTGAGGAAGCCTATATAATTTCCTAAATGAGATAAATAATAAATCCTTATCTAGATACAGCATTTATAGGGAAGTGCCAGAAATTCAAGCCAGATTCAGAAGAGGATGTGGTACAGAGAATATCATTACTGATGTTAGATGGATCTTGACTGAAAGCAGAGAATACCATAAAGATGTTTACCTGTGTTTTTTTGACTTCAAAAAGACACTTGACTCTGTGAATCAGAACAAATTATGGATAACATTGCTGTCTTAGTTATCCAGTGCTGCTGTAACAGAAATAGCACAAGTAGATGGCTTTAACAAGGAGAATTTTGTTCTCTCACAGTCCTAGGATGCTAGAAGTCCATATTCAGAGTGCCAGCTCCAGGGGAAGGGTCTCTTCCTCTGTCGGCTCTGGGGGACGGTCCTTGTCATCAGTCTTCCCCAGGGGAGGAGATTCTCAGCGCAGGGACCCCAGGTCCAAAGGATGCACTGTTCTCCTGGCTCTTGTTTCTTGGTGGTATGAGGTCACCATGTCTCTCTGCTCACTTCTTTGCTTTATATCTCGAAAGAGATTGATTTAAGACACAATCTAATTTTGTAGATTGAGTCCTGCTGATTAACATAACTGCCTCTAACCCTGCCTCGTTAACATCATAGAGGTAGGGTTTACAACACATAGGAAAATCACATCAGATGACACAATGGTGGGCAAACACACAATGCTAGGAATCATGGCCTAGCCAAGTTTACACACATTTTTGGGGGACACAACTCAATCATAACAATTGCGAAGGATGGGAATTCTGGAACACTTGTGCTCATGAAGCACCTGTACGTAGACCAAGAGGCTGTCGTTCAGACAGAACAAGGGGATACTGCATGTTTTCAAATCAGGAAGGGTGTGCGTCAGAGGTGTATCCTTTCATCATACTTATTCAATCTATATGCTGAGTAAATAATCCAAGAAGCTGGACTATATGAAGAATAATGCGGCATCAGGTTTGGAGGAAGACTTATTTAACAACCTGCAATATGCAGATGACACAACTTTGCTTGCTGAAAGCGAAGAGGACTTGAGGCACTTGCTGATAAAGATCAAAGACTGCAGCCTTCAGTATGGAATACACCTCAACATAAAGAAAACAAAAATCCTCACAACTGGACCAATAAGCAACATCATGATAAACAGAAAAAATTGAAGTTGTCAAGGACTTCATTTTAGTTGGATCCACAATCAACGCCCGTGGAAGCAGCAGTCAAGAGATCAAATGATGCATTGTATTGGGCAAATCTGCTGCAAAAGACTTCTTCTTTTTTTTTTTAATTGTTGTAGTTAAATGAAGTTTACATTTCAAGTTAGTCTCCCATACAGAATTTTTTTTCTTAACATATTGTTATGAGACCCCAACTGCTCACCCCATTTTGCGACAGCACACTCCTCCCCTCCGCCCTTGATTCCCCATGAACATTCGGCCAGCTCCTAATTCTCTCTGCCTTCCCATCTCACCTCTGTACAGAAGCTGCCCCCTTGGTCTCTTGTATCTACTTGACTAAGAGGCACGTTCTTCACAAGTATCACTTTATGTCCCACAGCCCAATCCAATCCCTGTCTGAAGAGTTGGCCTTGGAAATTGTTTTAGTTCTGGGGTAATAGAGAGTCCAGGGGCCATGCTTTCTGGGGTGCCTCCAGTCTCAGACCATTAAGTCTGGTCTTCTTACTAGAATTTGAGTTCTGCACCCCATTGTTCTACTGCTCCATCAAGAACCCTCTGTTGTGTTCCCTGTCAGGATGTTCATTGGTGGTAGCCGGGCACCATCTAGTTCTTCTGGTCTCAGGCTGATGAAGTCTCTGGTTTATGTGGCCCATTCTGTCTCTTGGGCTAATACTTTCCTTGTGTCTTTGGTGTTCTTCGTTCTCCTTTACTCCAAGTGGTTGGGACCAATTGATGCATCTTAGATGGCCGCTTGCAAGCTTTTAAGACCCCAGATGCCCCTCACCTAAGTAGGATGCAGAACATTTTCTTAATAAGCTTTGTTATGCCAATTGACCTAAATATCCCCTGAAAGCATGGTCCCCAGACCCCCCATCCCTGCTACTCTGTCTCTCAAAGTAGCAAAAGACTTCTTTAAAATGTTCAAAAGCAACGATGTCACTTTGAGGACCAAAGTGTGCCTGACCCAAGCCATAGTATTTGCGGTCATCTCTTATGCATGTGAAATCTGGACCATAAATAAGAAAGACTGAAGAAGAATTGATGCCTTTGAATTACTGGGTTAGCGAAGAATATTGACTATACCGTGAACTGCCAGAAGAATGAACAAATCTGTCTTAGAAGAAGTACAGCCTGAATACTCCTTAGAAGTGAGAATGAGTAGACTTTGTCTCATGTACTTTGGACATGTTATCAGGAGGAACCAGTCCCTGGAGAAGGACATCATGCTTAGGAAATTAGAGAGTCATCGAAAAAAGGAAGATCGTCAAGGAGATGGACTGACACAGTGGCTGCAACAATGGGCTCAAGCATAGCAATGATTGTGTGGATGGCACAGGGCCAGGCAGGGTTTCGTTCTGTTGTACGTGGGGTCGCTATGAGTCAGAACTGACTCGACAACACCTAACAACAACAAAGATACAGCACAATGACAACTACGGAACACCTGATAAAACACGATATCAAGAGCCAAATACAGGAATTTATTTAAAATTGCCAATAGGATATGATAAATGAGTATAATTCTGGATTCAAAATAGAGAGCAATATAATGAGTTTCTGTACATCCAGCACACTGGATTTGGTAGCCTTCTTTTTCTCCTTCCCCTCCACCCTCTGTCTCTTTTTTGTGCAGTATCTTAAAGCAAGTCCCAGACAGTGTGCCAGTTTTTCCAAAACCATTTCAGTATGCATCTCTAAAAAGGACTATCTTACATAACCATAGAACCATTACCACAACCAAGAAAACGGACAGTAAGTGATTCCTTAATAGTGACGAATACTAAACATTTCCCGATTATCTCACAAATGCCCTTTTATAGTTGGGATGTTCAAATGGGGATCCAACAAGGTTCAGCAGTCATAGCAACGTTCTTAAAGTGCCGCCCAATGATCTGAGGTAGGTGGAGCTGGAGTGAGGTGAACTTGGTTCCACCTTTTAAAGTCCACACCTCAGAGCCGTACTTCTCAACGTTGTGGTCGCAGGACCCTATATGCTCAAACGTGGAGGACCCCAACGAGGATGAGATCTACTGGACGAGCTATGGAAGGAAGTTCCACTTTGATTCAGTGTGCTACCTGCTGTTTTTCCTGCTATGCCTCCCCGGAGAGTGTGATTTCACAATTCCTAAAAGAATGAGACGTGCGTCGCTGCACTTTAGGACAGACGAGGCACAGTGGCTGCTCGTAAACAGAGCATCTTGGGTCGTGTGGGGGGGCGGGGAAACATCTTTCTCGGAATCTTTGAATCTTCATCGTTCAGTACGTTTCTGTTTTTTTTTTTTAATTTAGGAAAATGAGCATTTGAAAAAGTTCCAGGTGACATGGGAGCTGCATAATAAGCACCTGTTTGAGAATCTGGTCTTTTCTGAGCCGCTTCTCCAGAGCAACCTGCCAACACTGGTGTCACAGATCAGGTACGCGGTTCCATTTCTGTACATCTCGTGGTTGCAGGATGTCGTTTCTCCATGACGTAGCATCTGTGTTCCTGAAAATTCCTGCGCCGTGGAATTTCTTGGAGTAAAAATAACAGGGCTTCAGGACAACGTAAGGTGTGGGCAGCAAGGAGTACGGGAAGAGGAATACAACTGAACTTCCCCTCCCGACCCTTTTTTTTAAATTTTGTTGTTATCATTGAGTATATAAACAGCAAAACACAACACCAATTCAGCCGTTTCTTCACGTACAATTTAGTGACATTTATTACGTACTTTGAGTCGTGTAACCATTCTTACCCTCCTTTTCTTAGTTGTTCCTCTGCCATTAATATAAACTCACTGCTCCCTAAGGTTTCCTATCTAGTACTTCAAGTAGCCGTTACCAGTTTGATCCCAGATAGCTAGTTATTAGAAGAGCATAACGCTCAGAGACTTTTTTGCTGATTAAGCTAGACTGTTGTTGTTAGGTGCCATCAAATTGGTTCCAACTCGTAAAGACCTTATGTACCACAGAACGAGACTCTGCCAGGTCGGTTCGCCATCCTCACAGTCGTCGTTGTGCTTGAGCCCATTGTTGCAGCCACTGTGTCAGTCCATTTTGTTGAAGGTCTTTCTCTTTTTTTCTCTGACCCTCTACTTTACCAAGCATGATGTGTTTCTCCAGGGACTGATCCCTCCTGATAACGTCCAAAGCATGTCAGACAAAGTCTCCCCATCCTTGCTTCTAAGGAGCATTCCGGCTGTACTTCTTCCAAGACAGATTCATTCATTCCTCTGGCATTCCATGGTATATTTGATATTCTTCGTCAGCAGCATAATTCAAAGGTGTCATTTCTTCTTTGGTCTTCCTTATTCATTGTCCAGCTTTCATATGCCTATGAGGCGATTGAAAATACCATGGCTTGGGTCAGGCTCACCTTAGTCTTCAAGGTGACATCTTTGCTTTTCAACACTTTAAAGAGGTCTTTTGCAGCACATTTGCCCAGTACAATGTGTCATTTTATTTCTAGACTGCTGCTTCCATGGGCGTTGATTGTGGATCCGAGCAAAATGAAATTCTTGACTTCAGTCTTTTCTCCGTTTATCATGATGTTGCTTATTGGTCCAATTCTTAGAAGTTTTGTTTTCTTTATGTTAAGATGTAATCCATACTGAAGGTTTTACTCTTTGATCTTCATCAGTGAGTGTTTCAAGTCCTCTTCACTTTCACCAAACAAGGTTGTGTCATCCTGCATATTGCAGGTTGTCAATGAGTCTTCCTCCAATCTTGATGCTGCATTCGTCATCATATAATCCAGCCTCTTAGATTATTTGCTCAGCATAGAGATTGAATAAGTATGGTGAAAGAGTACAGCCATGACACACACCTTTCCTTACTTTAAACCACGTAGTATCCCCTTATTCTGTTTGGACAGCTGCCTCTTGGCCTATGTGCAGGTTCCTCATGAGCACAATTAAGTGTTCTGGAATTCTCATTCTTCGCAGTGTTATCCATAATTTGTTATGATCCATACAGTCAGTAAAGCACAGGTAAACATCTTGCTGGTATTCTCTGCTTTTAGCCAAGATCCATCTGACATTAGCAGTGATATACCTCGTTCCATGCCCTCTTCTGAATCTGGTTTGAATTTCTGGCTGTTCCCTATCGATGTATTGTATTGCTGCAACCGTATTTGAATGATCTTCAGCAAAATTTTACTTGCGTGTGATATTAATGATATTGTTCAATAATTTCCGCATTTGGTTGGATCACCTTTCTTTTGAATGGGCGCTAATACAGATCTTTTTCAGTTGATCAGCCAGGTAGCTGTGTTCCAAATTTCATGGCGTAGATGAGTGAGCACATCTAGTGCTGCATCTATTTATTGAAACATCTCATTGGTATTCCGTCAATTCCTGAAGTCTTGTTTTTTGCCAGTGTCTTCAGTGCAGCTTGGATTTCTTCCTTCAGAACCATCAGTTCTCGATCATATGCTCCCTCCTGAAATGGTTGAACATTGACCAGTTCTTTTTGGTGCAGTGACTGTGTGTATGTGTATTCCTTCTTCTTTTAATGCTTCCTGAGTTGTTTAATATTTTGCTTGTAGACTCCTTCAGTATTGCAACTTGAGGCTTGAATTTTTTCTTCAGTTATTTCAGCCGGAGAAATAGTGAGCGTGTTCTTCCCTTTTGGTATTCTAGGTCTTTGCATTTTTCATTATAGTACTTTGTCTTCTTCAGCCACTCTTTGAAGTGTTCTTTTCAGCTTTTACTTCATCATTTCTTCCATTCGCTTTAGCTACTCTATGTTTGAGAGCAAGTTTCAGAGTCTCTTCTGACATCCATCTTGGTCTTTTCTTTCTTTTAAAGACCGCTTGTTTTCTTCATGTATGATGTCCTTGATGTCATTCCACAACTCATCTGGTCTTCGATCATTAGTGTTCAACGCATCAAATCTGTTCTTGTGACCGTCTCTAAAGTCAGGTGGGATCTACTCAAAGTTGTGCTTTGGCTCCAGTGGACTTGTTCTAATTTTCTTCAGCTTCAACTTGAAAATGCAAAAGAGCAGTTGATGGTCTTCTCCACAGTTGGCCCCTGGCCTTGTTCTGACTGATGTTACTGAGCTTTTCCATCTTCTCTTTCTGCAGATGTAGTCAATTTGATTCCTGTGTATTCCATCTGGCAAGGTCCACGTGTATAGTTACCATTTATGTTGTTGAAAAAAGGTATTTGCAATGCAGAAGTCATTGGTCTTGTACAATTCTGTCGTGCCACCTTCAGTGTTGTTTGTATCACCAAGGCTATATCCTCCTTCTATTCCTGACTCTTCTTTTTCCTTTGTTGCTCCTGGCAGATAGAGACCAATTTTGCCTTGGATGGCAGCTTGCAAGCTTTTAAGACTCCAGACACTATGCAGTGAACTAGGAGGTAGAACAGAAGCACTATACACATTATTACACCAGATAACTGGGAAGTCCCATGCAACCATGACCCTAAATCTCCAAACCAAGGAACCAAATCCCATGAGGTGTTTGCTTGTACCTAAGCAGCCACAGCTGCTACTCTTTTTTTTTTTTTTTGTCATAAATACATCTATCACAATCTTTTTTCCGGTTCAACTTTTTATAGGTGTACAACTTAATTGATAGCAATTACAATAATTGGCTGTGCAACCTACCCTTATTCAATGTGTTTAGTCCTTCACCGTTAACCCTTCGCTTTCCCCCTCCCTCCCACCCCTGATAACAACTAATAAACTTTGGTTTCTGTACATTTGCCTTTTCTTGTATTTTTACGTAAGTGAGGTCATTCGATATTTGTCCTTTTGTGATTAACTTATTTCACTAAGTGTAATGTGTTCAGGCTCCATCCACATTGTAGCATGGATCAAGACTTCGTTTCTCCTACCGGCTAAGTAGTATTCCATTGGATGTATGTACCACATTTTGTTTATTTATTCATCTGTTGATGGGCATTTAGGTTGTTTCTACCTTTTGGCTATTGTGAATAGTGCTGCAGTAAACATTGTTTTACAAGGCTCTGTTTGAGTCTCTGCTTTCAGATTTTGTGGTTCTATACCTAGGAGTGGAATTGCTGGGTCATGTGGTAGTTCTGTTTTTGTTCTAGTGTTCTGAGGAATTGTCGCACTGTTTTCCACAACAGCTGTGCCATTTAGCATTCCCATCAGCAGTGTATAAGGGTTCCAGTTTTCCTACAGCCTCGCCAGAATTTTTTTTTTTGTCTTAGCCGTCCTTTGTTGTTAGGTGCTGTCGAGTCAATTCCGACTCATAACAACCCTGTGTACTACAGAACAAAACTGCCTGGTCCTGCGCCATCCTCACAATCATTGCTATGTTTGAGCCCATTGTTGGAGCTACCATGTCAGTCTGTCTCCGAGAGGGTCTTACTGTTTCTCGCTGACCGTCTACTGTACCATGCATGAAGTCCTTCACCAGGGACTGGTCCCTCCTGATAATATGTCCAAAGTACGTAAGACGAAATTTCGCCAGCCTTGCTTCTCAGGAATATTCTGGATGTACTTCTTCGAAGACAAATTTGTTCGTTCTTCTGGAAGTCTGTGGTATATTCAATATTCTTGCCAACACCATAATTCAAAGATGGCAATTCTTCAGTCTTCCTTATTCATTGTCCAGCTTTTGCGTGCATATGAGGCAGTTGAAAATACCATGGCATGGGTCAGGTGGGCATGAAATGGTATGTGGTAGTGAAATGGTATCTCGATGTGGTTTTGATTTGTGTCTCTCTGATGGCTAATGACATTGAGCATCTTTTCATGTGTTTCGTGGCCATTTGAATGTTCTCTTTGTTGAAATATTTATTCAAATCCTTTTGCCATTTTATGATTGGGTTATTTGCCTTGTTATTGTTAAGTTGTCAAAGTTATATATATATTTTGATTATTAGATTCTTATTGAATGTGTGGTTTCTGAAGATATCCTCCCAGTCGATAGTTTGTCTTTGCACTTTTTTGGAGAGTCTTTTGGTGAACAAGAGTTTTTAATTTTTATGAGGTCCCGTTTATTTACTTTGTCTTTTGCTATTTGTGTTTTTGTTACGTATTAGATTATCCATTATTAAAAGCTAGGCCCTTCAGCATTGCCCTTGCATTTTCTTCTAATAATTTTATGGTTTTAGATTTCATGTATATGTCCTTAGTCCATTTTGAATTTGTTTTTGTGTATGGTGTGAAGCATGGATCCTGTTTCATTTTTCTGCATGTGGAAATCCAGTTTTCCCACTACCATTTATTGAAGAGACTCTCCTTTCCCCATTGAATGGACGAGCACCCTTGTCAAAAATCAGTTGATCATAAATGTGTAGGTTTGTTTCTAGACTCTCAGTTCTATTCTGTTGGTCTGTGTGTCTCTTGTTATACCCGTACCAGGCTGTTTTGATTATTGTGGCTGTTTTAAAATCAGGAAGTGTGAGTCCTCCTGTTTCGTTCTTATCTTTCAACATTGCTTTAGCTGTTTGAGGCCTCTTGCCATTCCATATAGAGTTGACGATTGGTTTTTCCATTTCTGTAAAGAAGGCTGTTGGAAATTTGATTGGGATTACATTGAATCTGTAGATTGCTTTGGGTAGTATTGACATCTGAATATTAAGTCTCCCAGTTCATGAACATGGAAGATCTTTTCATCTATTTAAGTCTTCTTTAATCTCTTTCAGCCATGTTTTATAGTTTTCATTGTATAAGTCCTTCATGTCCTTGGTTAGATTTATTCCTAGGTATTTTATTGTCTTAGGTGCTATTGTAAATGAATGCTAATTTCTCTTTCAGATTTCTCGTTGCTGGTGTACAGAAACCCAGCTGATTTTTGTTTGTTGACCTTGCACCCTGCAACTTTGCTAAATTCCTCTAATAGCTCTAGAAGTTTTCTTGTGGACTCTTTGGGATTTTCTACATATAGGATCATACCATTCATGAATAGAGATAATTTTACTTCATTTCCAATCTAAATACCTTTTATTTCTTTTTCTTGTCTAATTGCTCTGGCTAGGACTTCTAATGCAATATTGAATAGAAGTGGTGAGAACGTACACCTTTGTCTTGTTCTCGATTTCAAGGGGGACCCTCCCAGGCTTTCTCCATTAAGTGTAGTGTTTGCTGTTGGCTTTTCATCTATACCCTGAATCATATTGAGGAATTTCCCTTCTATTCCAGTCTTCTTTAGGGTTTCTTATCAAGAAAAGGTGTTGGGTTTTATTAAATGCTTTTCTACATTCATAGAGATGATCATGTGGTTCTTTTCCTTTGTTCTGTTGATGTGATGTATTACATTGATTGATTTTCTAATGTTGACAAGTGAACTTTTAAATAATAAACCCAGTGTAAATGCTACAGTAGATGTAACACCACACAGCCCTCACAAATAAAGAAAAGCTACAGTGAATATAGCACTGGACCATGACCAGAGGTTCCGCTCTGCTGGCTGGTGGGGGGTGTGTTTCCACCGCAGCCTTGAGTCTGCAGGAGAGTTGGGGAGGCCCCAGTGTGTATGGTGGGCTCCTCTGGGCGGCAACATCTGCCCTGGCTGGCTACTCGTTGTACTTCCCTGGCTTTCCTCTTTGTTCACATTTGGGCACTTCTTACTGGTGTGAGGATCCCTCTCACTTCCTCCTGTTTGGAATGTGCTGGACTCTTTGCTTTTACCATGACAGCTGTGCACATGGGTACATGGGGCTGAGTGAGAGAAGATGGGGAGAGAAGGTGGGGCTGGGGGGATGGGAGAGGGAAATGTCGTGTGTGTTCTGCAGAGCGCTGGGCTCCGTTGGGGACATATTCTCCTCAGTGACTGGAGGCTGCTCCGTAGTCCAGAGCAGAGTCGCCTGTGCGGGGTCACACCAGCGACCACAGTTGTGCATATTGGTGGCTTTATTTCTTACCTGTTTACCACAGATGTACAGATTCCCACACTGTAGACACATTATAAGGCATCCTGGTGACACAACAGTTAAGGACTTGGCTGCTAACCAAAAGGCTGGTGGTTCAAATCCACCTAGCCACTGTGCTTGAGAAAGGCCTGGCAGTCTGCTTCCTTAAAGATTACAGCCAAAAAAAACCCTATGGGGAAGTTCTGCTGTGTCACATGGGGTCGCTGTGAGTTGGAATCGACTCAGTGGCACCCAGCAACAGAAACATTATAACAGAAGAGACTGCAGTCCTCTTTACTTGTCCATATTGAAATACATTGCGAGCAAATCCAGAAAAAAGAGGAATAATAAATAGATAAATTATTGTGGCATTTACTTACATACCGATCACTACATTTTCTCCTTCTTGAAACCCTTGTGACTAACCCAGTCTTTGTTTTCTATATTTCCAAATCCTGTGTGAGTGTTCCAGCAGCCCATACCTCTGGAGAAGGAGATACTCCCAAGGGGCTTGATAACGGGACTGAGGAGAAAGAGAACAGAACAAGATGTCATGTGGGTGTGGCTTGCTCTCTGCTTTGTTTATGATCCTTCCAGCCAGCCTTTGCCACAGCCTACTTCCTGTCACACCCTGTCCCTTCCATGTCCACTCTTTAAAAGCATCCATTACATTATGGTAAGGGTTCGTCAGACCTGAATGTCTCAACCCCACGGAAGAAAAGAAGTCAGTAGAGAACTCAGTGTAATGAGTTTGAAATGCAGAGCAGGGTCTTATCCCTACTCTGTGACGTGTGGAGCCATGAGGAGCGTGCAGGGTCATGTCCCTGATCTGTGATGTGTGGAACTGTGAGGAGCGTGCAGGGTCTTGTCCCTAGTCTGACGTGTGGAGTCGTGAGGACCGTGCAGGGTCATGTCCCTAGTCTGTGACGTGTGGAGTCATGAGGAGCACGCAGGGTCTTATCCCTACTCTGTGACGTGTGGAGTCGTGAGGACCGTGCAGGGTCATGTCCCTACTCTGACGTGTGGAGCTGTGAGGAGCATGCAGGGTCATGTCCCTGATCTGTGATGTGTGGAGTCATGACGAGCACGCAGGGTCTTGTCCCTACTCTGTGACGCGTGGAGCCATCAAGAGCATCTTACAAGAAGACATGCATCCTGCAGGGACTCTTCAAACCAGATGCTGGTGTACTTACCTGTCATTTTCCCTTTCTTGCTGGGCCATTGTCCCATCAGCAAACTGTGGGTGGGTAACGGAGTGCGTCGGAATCCTGAAACGTGTCATAAAACCTCATTTTTTTCTGTGCCATAGTTCTAGATTTTTCCATTCTCTCATCTCAAATGATGACCAGACTCCAAAGATCAGCAGTGTTATCGGGTCTTGAATGTTAATTCTGGGGCTTAAGCTGCACCATGCAACCCCTGAATCCCAGGAACAAGTGAGGGAGCGGGAGGAATACAGATGGGGGCAGAGATGCCGGCCAGGAAGGGGCTGGTGAACTCCAGGAGATAGAGCGGTTTGCTGTGCGCTTCTCAGGCAGAAGCCCCTTAGAAAGCGTGGAAGGTGGGGCAGGCACGCTCGCTGAACCTGAGTACAGGCTGACTCTTTACAAATCTTTGGAATCCAAACGTGAGCTTTCAGTGTACAAATATACATTTAACAACCCATAACGTTGTTCTGACAAATTATATATGTACACCACCCCCTAAAGTAATGTCACCGTCTGCGGCTCGTAAAATACATAGTTGTATTTTAATATTAAAACTTTATCTCTGGACCTACATGTATTTGTTTAACCTTTTTTATTATAAAGTAAAATACAGATGCAGAAAACCACACAAAGCGAATGTATAACTAAATGAATTGTTGAAGGTGAGTATCCCAGCAGCCACCACCTGAGTCTGTCCCCGCCGTGCGCCCACTGCAGGCGCAGACACCTTGGCCCAGGTGGTCACTGCGCTGGCTCTCACGGCCGTCGTTCCTCACATTTCTTTATTCTCTTAGTACCCACGTGTGTGTTTCCATCCTTAGCCTCGCCTGCTGTTTATTTGGCGTGCCTGCCCTCGCCCTCCATCTAGGAAGGAACTAGGTCGGCTGTCCTGTGGAGATGTCCGCGGTCTGGGTTCTGCCGAGTGAATGCTCACAGTGCAGTCTGGCACATCCTTCTGTCCCAGCTGCAGGGTGGCAGTGGGGTCCAGGGGCTCTATCAGACTCAGCTTCCATCCCTTGGGCAAGACTCTCGGAGGGGGTGTGCCTTTATGCTAGGATGAGAGAGACTTCCACCCAGTGGTGCCAACCACTTCACTTAGCCTGATCAGGTCATACACATGAGGCACGCACACGGCATTGGCAGTAGTGCTGTAATTATTCAGACGACAGACAGACAGACCACAACAGGAAAAGTTCCATGGCGAGCAGTCCCTCTGGCTGGAAAGCTGTCCGGGCGGAGATGGGAAGCTCTTCCACGCGCTCCTCCACTTTTGCACTGTGAGGTGAAGGACTGAAAGGGGCATGCTTTGTGCCAGCTCCCACCCCACCCCAGGTCAGGTAGGCTTCCTTAGTGGCTGAGAGCTTCTGCTACGCTTGCTCCTCCAGCACCACAGCTGAGGGGACAGAGAATCCCTCCCCCAGCCCCTTTGATACTCCATGTCTGCTTGACTGCCTGAGGAGAGGGTGGTGAGACATCTTGGTGCCTCGCCTGGAATTGTGTCTCTTCACCTGCTGACATTTAGACAAACCATTTGGCCTCAGAGGGGCCAGAAATGCCTGCTTTTCCCTCCATTCATTCAAAATATAGTGTACATTCTGTAACTTGGAAGAGAGCAGTTCTTCCTCTGGTAGGAGTGGATCTGGGACAGGGCAGAGTGCACCAAAGGTGCCTTCCAGCCTCCAGACAGGACAAGAGGGTGGTGTGGAATTACAGGGGACCCGGGCTTGGCATCAAGAAGGGACATAGTAACGTGAAGTGAGGAGGCAACGGGAGTAGGGGAGACCTCATCCAGAGATTGTGATGCAGTGAGAGGAAGACTGTTCCTCCAGGGATGTTGGTTTGGGGACTGGGGTCATACCAGGCATTCTGCAGAGCCCAGAAGAGACACAAGGGTGTCACTGAGTCAGTGTCTACAGGAGTTTTGTTTCCTGTAAAGCAGCAGTAGTCTTAGGAGAACAGCCTTGACAGTTTAAATCGCCTCAATCTCCGTGGGAGGTAATATGTATACATATATATATATATATATATATTCTTTTTTTTTTTTTCCTGGGCTTCCTTAATTCCTCAATTCCATCTTCTTTCTGTTGCTCCCACTTTGGAGGGACTTTCATATGTGAGCACGTGTGGGGACAGCTTCTGCAGCCAGGGTGTGCAGGGGCTCGGATTGTTGCCAGTGTTCCCGTGTGGTCACTGGAGAGCGGGCACAGGAAGGAGAAGGGGCGCTTTCCACCCATCAAAGTGGTCTAACTTGAAAATAGCTCTTTCTTAAAATACGTAATTTTTATTTTGTTGTTGTTGAGAATGTATACAGCAAAACACAGGACACCAATTAGACAGTTTCTACATGTAGTAGTAACATTTAGTGACACTGATTACGTTCTTTTTTTAGTGTATATATATATTTAAATTTCTCATACAAAATTTATACACATACTGTTTTGTGGCGTTAGTTGCAGTCCCCACAATGTGACAGTGCACTCCCACATTCCACTCTGCGTTCCCTGTGTCCATTCAGCCAGTTATGGCCCTTCCTGCCTTCTCATCCTGCCTCCGGACAGGAGCCGCCCATTTGATCTTGTGTATCTGATTGAAGTAAGAAGCACACTCCTCACGTGTATTATTTTTTGTTTGATAGTCCTGTTTAATCTTTGTCTGAAGAGTGGGCTTTGGGAATGGTTTCAGTTCTGGGTTAGTAGAGCACCCAGGGGCCCCAGTTTTGGGGGTTCCTGCAGTCCCCGTCAGACCATTTGATTACTTTCTTTGAGTTGTGTGACCATTCTTACCCTCTTTCTCTGAATTGTTCCTCCCCCTCAGATAGTTCTTTAATGTGTTTCTTATTGTAAAATTTTATTACATTGTCTTTGCAAATAAAATCCTGAAAATATGGAAAATCATGGAAAAATAGAATTATGTGCTGAACAATTTGGTATGTCTTCTAGACTTTTGTCCTGTTTTCTCATACTTGATATATGCACTTAATATGCTCCTACAGTCACATCTTCACTTCCTTGCTCCTGCAGTCGCGTCTTCACTCTTACACGCTCCTACAGTCGCGTCTTCACTCTTAC
>NW_004444047.1:4761702-4764381 GCF_000243295.1 Trichechus manatus latirostris | reverse complement strand
CGCTCCTGCAGTCGCGTCTTCTCTCTTACACGCTCCTACAGTCACGTCTTTGCGTACATGCTCCTGCAGTCGCGTCTTCTCTCTTACACGCTCCTACAGTCGTGTCTTCTCTCTTACACGCTCCTACAGTCGCGTCTTCTCTCTTACACGCTCCTACAGTCGAGTCTTCTCTCTTACACGCTCCTACAGTCACGTCTTTGCGTACGTGCTCCTGCAGTCGTGTCTTCACTCTTACACGCTCCTACAGTCGCCTCTTCATGTACGTGCTCCTGTAATCATGTCTTCACTTAGCATGCTCTTACAGTCATCTTCACTTAACGTGCATACTCCCATTTCACAACCTGTATACACACGGATGTGTGCAGGTATGTAGGAATATTTGCAGTTACAACATTTATGTTGCATCCACAGCACCCCTTTGTCTAGATTCACAGTGATGTGTTTAGGAGTCCCCTGTGGGGAGACTCCAGTTTTTACATGAACAACACTGATTGCTGGCCCTGTGCAGCCTCTCTGTGCTCTTGGGTGATTACACATGTTGTCTTTCCTTTTGAAACATCCTTGTCACGATGTCTATGCAGTTTTGGTTCAAATATTCATATGCTTACGTATTGTCTCAGTTATCTAGTGCTGCTATAACAGAAATGCCACAAGTGGATGGCTTAAAGAGAAATTTATTCTTTCACAGTCTAGGAGGCTATTAGTCTGAATTTAGGGTGCCAGCTCCAGGGGAAGACTTTCTCTCTCTCTGTCAGCTCTCGGGGAAGGTCCTTGTCATCAGTCTTTCCCTGATCTAGGAGCTTCTCAGTGCAGGGACCCTGGGTCCAAAGGATGTGCTCCATTTTTGTCTCTGCTTTTTTGGTGACATGAGGCCCCTCTCCTCTCTGATTGTTTTTCTCTTTTATATCCCAAAAGAAATAGACTCTAGATACAACCTAATCTTGTAGATTCAGTCCTGCCTCATTAATATAACTCCTCTGGTTCTGCCTCATTAACATCATAGAGGTTAGGATTTACACCGCAGAGGATAATCACATCAGATCACAAAATGGAGGACAACCACACAATACTGGGAATCATGGCATGGCCAATTTGATACACATTTTTGGGGCACACAATTCAATCCATAACAGGTATTAAGAAAATGATTTTTTTTTTGATAGTAAAATACCTGTGTCTCCCCACTTACTCACCTTCCTCCTTGTTGTCTCCTCCCCATCCTGTCTGCTCTCCCTGAGCCACCCGCTTTTCTGAAACCAAAGTGGATTTTCTCACGCCCACCTTTGTGTGTGTCTTGTTTCCTGTTTACTTTCTTGTTTCCCATCTTCTTTCTTTCCTAACAAGAAATAATGTACAATAAATAAAACTATTTTTTTTCTTCGGTTGATTCTGATTTTATATTTTACCTAATTTAAAAAACAGACTCAAACTTTCTATTTCTCACGAAATGCCTTATTTTCTCTGGATTGGTGGGCTTCAACAGGGAGGACTCGTTTACAGCCCTGCGTTCAGTGACCGGAGTCGCTATGCCTCCGTCTTTTCTTTGTCACTGCTTCTTCTCTTAGGAGAGCTCGTCTCCTGGTTATGTACTTCGTGCCCTGCTCGGTCCTTGGTGTGCTGCGCACGTAATGATTGCTCCATCACGGCAGGCAGCCTGGTTCAGTGCGTCGTGCCGCCCCCTTGCTCAGATCAGGAGGAGAGGGTGGAAACCAGACCCGCCGGAGCAGAGGCAGCCTGGGCGCGGAGCAGCAGGCGCTCGCTCCCTCTGTTAGGAGGCCTTGTCTCTTGCAGGCTGGGCACCACCACACATGACAGTCGCAACGAGGACACGTACAGCACCTTACTGCAGCGCTACCACCACTCGGAGGAGGAGCTGCGCCGCGTGGCTGAGGACTGGCTGGAGTGCCAGAGGAGGATCGATGACTACGTGGACGAGCAGGTGAGCCGGGTGGTGGGGCTGTGCCCCAGGGGCTCACTGTCCCGGGGCGGGGGTGAGGTGAACGCGCGGGGCGGTGGCAGCAGCTAGTCAGGTGCTGTCTGGCTGGGTCTCCGCAGGCTCCTTGGCACAGGCCGCGGCCCAGGCTGGATGCCCTCGCAGAGCCTGCCTTTCCCCCCTCCTTCCTGACCCTCCCTGTGCAGAAGGGGGGTGAGGACATGAGCTACCACCCAGCAGGGGCTGAGGAGGGATTGAGGGGACAGAGGAGGGAGGGGGATGGCGGGAGATGGGCTCTGCGCAGGGGCAGCCACGCCAAGCAGGGGCCTGAAGAGGGGGTGGGAGGGCGTCCCTCGCTGCCTGCCCTGCTGGCTGCCACCTTCCTCACACCTCTGCCCATGTCGGGCGAGAACACATCAGGTGCGGCCTCCTTTAACGGTGGCAGTGTGAGGGACAGCCAAGGGGGAGTGACAGAGCTCCGCATTACCCTCTGGATGACGTTTGTAGGGGAGAGAACTCCAGTCCTGACCCACACCGTGCAGGTCCTGGGTCCACCTGGGATTGTTGGTGCCCTTGGATACTGGCGTGACCCCTCATAGCGCTCCCCACCTGGGCCTATGGAGGTGCTGGGGAAGGGGGTTCCCCTCACAGCACTGCCCGCCTGGGCCTGTGGAGGTGCTGGGGAGGGGGGTTCCCCTCACAGCACCGCCCGCCTGGGCCTGTGGAGGTGCTGGGGAGGGGGGCTT
>NW_004444047.1:4747159-4761360 GCF_000243295.1 Trichechus manatus latirostris | reverse complement strand
CCTCACAGCACTGCCCGCCTGGGCCTGTGGAGGTGCTGGGGAGGGGGGCTTTCCTCACAGCACTGCCCACCTGGGCCTTAGAGAGAAGGGATGTGCCAGGTGGGAATGAAGAAAGGGACTAGTATATGCTAGACACTGTACATGATCTCATTCCACTGAGTTCCAAAAAAATAATGCAGAATTTCGTACAATATTTCTCTCACCACATCCACTAGAACTGTGGCTGTGGACGGTCTCTTGTTCAGAACTCGGGGAGACTTCCTCTTACCATGTTCTTCTTCTGGTACGGCATTTAATCTGTCAGTGTCAGTTGAATGAATTATGTAAACATCAAGATTCACTCATTCCATAGCCTCTCCCCTCCCAAGGAGACAGTGCCCCGAGACGTCTGGGTACCAAAGGGAGGGGTCTTCCTCTGCTGTAGTCTGTGAGCCCCTCGCGTGCCGGCACTGGGCACTCGGTGCCTGGTGAATGTTTGCTCACTGTATCGGCGGGTCAGCTAGGGTACCTTCATGTCTCTTGAATGTAATCCATCTCTGATTTTCATGCAAGAAACACGCTTGTGGTGGTTTTGAGGAAGTTGAATAGGATGCTGAAATAGAATACCAGGTAGTGTCTTTGTAGTATTACTTTTTTATTTGTCTACGTGTGATATTTCTTGTATATGTCCTCTGAACAGCTCTTCCCTTGGAAGATATCCTGTGTAAATCTTGCTGGCACTAGTTTTTGTTTTTACATCCCCTTTTTAGATGACGATGAAAAGCAAACAGCGCGTGTTAACGGAAGACTGGGAGCTTTTTAAACAAAGGCGATTCACCGACGAGCAGGTGAGGCTGCAGGGAGGAGGGGGCAGAAGGCCTGGGAAGCAGACAACGTTGACTGCAAAGTGGACACCCTGTGTGCGTGTCGACGTGCTCTGCTGTGACAGACCGGCGTTTGGAGACCACACAGCATTGGCAGGCTGTGCTCATGAGTCCTCAGGGTCAACCCATTGCACTGATTAACCCATTCCCTTATGTTCCGTTGCTCTTCTTGGAAAACCCATGTGTACTGAGCAGCTTGTTACAACCCCTCAGGCTGCTATCTCCTTTCTGCCCTTGATGCCTGCGGCCTCCACCCCTGACCCGGCACTGCCCAGGCCATTCTTCCCCACCTGCCTCCTGTTGGTTCCCACTCAGCCTCTCCCATCCACCTCGGGACTGACCGTCCAGGCCTCTGTCCGGTATCACCCTCTGGGCGCAGTTCCTCTCTGCAGCCCTGTGTCCTGCCGTGCTGTGCTGTCCTTGCTGGCCCTTGGCATCCCATGTCACCCTTGAGCTCAGTCCAGGTGTCCTCGAATCTGCGAGTGTGTGCCTGGCCCAGTGCTCCTGCCTTGTCTGAGTTACCAGCCTCAACTCCCATTGACCACTGGCTCAGGCCTCCCAACCTCTGCTCCGTGGAGCCTTCTTTCCTGCTTCCACAGCCCTGAGCAGGTCGCTGCCCTAACGCTCGTCACCCTTCTCGTCCTTTTCTTTTTTTTTAAATGACCTTTGGTTTTTGTCTATCTCTCTACCAGATTGTAAACTCCTTGCAGGCAGTGATTTCGCTCACCTCTCTGTACTCCTGGTGCCTAGCCAGCACTTACAGACACAGGGGAAATGGCAGGTGTCCACTGCAGCCCTGCCTTCTGGGGCACTGCTGTGAGGTCATGTGACAGCTAGTTTGCTTGGAGAGGAAGCTTGTAGGGGTTCCTGGTTCCCAGCCTTTGGGGTTCAGCCAGGTGACCCTGGCTGCATTCAGCTGCCCCTTCCTTCCTGGCCTCTCCATCATAGGACACTGAGACCATTGGTTTCTTGATGAGCATGATATATACTACCATAGCTGTTTAATAAGTACGAACCGTGTAATAGAGGGAAAATGCTTGGCCAAGTTAGAACGTTGTTTTATAATTTCTTCTAGTTGACTAATAAGAAAGCAGTAGCTGGCGAGAACCACTTCACAGACACCATGAGGCACATGCTGTCGTCTCGGCTGGGCATGCCCGACTGCCCCAACTGTAACTACAGGAGAAGGTGAGCTCAGTGCTGGCAGTCAGCAGGTGTGTGTGGCCTTGAGCTAACCATGTAGCGATCCGGAACGACTGCTACAGAACATGCGTCTGCCTTTCTGTGTGGTTCTCTTGGTAACTGTCCTTCATTCCCGATCAGATGTGCTTGTGATGACTGCAGCCTCTCACACATCCTCACTTGTGGTATCATGGACCCCCCCGTCACTGACGACATCCACATTCACCAGCTGCCACTCCAAATGGACTCTGCTCCCGACTATCTCTCTGAGATGCGCCCACCTAGTGTGTCCTCAGCAAGCTCAGGGTCAGGCTCCAGCTCTCCCATTACAATTCAGCAACATCCCAGACTCATCCTCACAGACAGTGGCTCTGCACCAACTTTGTAAGTTGTGACTTTGTCATGAAGTTTCAGAAATTTAAGTAATCCAACGATGCACATTACAGACAGGAATGTCTACAGAGTCTACCTATCATTACAGTGCTTTTAATGAAAAAGGACCCTTGCATTTTTCAAACAACTTTAAAACACATGAAATCAGTAAACCCAAACTTTGACACTATTTCATTACCTGAGGAGAAAAAATATGGTAAATTAATAAATGCCAGTAATGGAAAAAAACATGTTGGTATGCAGGGAAGCGGCTATTCAGTTATGGTTTCCCATTTTCTCCTTTTATTTGAGCGTAGCAAGCCTGCTTTTTTCACCGTCTCATTGTCCACTCAGCGTCCATGCTTGCTCCATGGCCTGCCGAGCACACGGATGGGCACGCTGGCACGTGGTCTGCAAGGTTCTGCCTGCAGGTTTCCCACAGCATAGAAGTCATTTCGTATTAGTGAGGGGGTTATGCAGCTGTCACCAGTTCGCGTTGCAGATGTGGGGTCAGAATTACGACCCTGTCGCTTGTTGAGGGCTTCACACTCTAACTGCTGGAAGGACTGCATATGAGTATGTTTTTACCTGAGTCAGCTGAGGTGTCTGCTACTCGTATGTTAGAGTGTGCATGTGCCCAGAGCCTGAGGAGAGGACTGAGCACCTCCTGCTCCCCGACGCGGTGGTCACCCAACCCTGGGCGCCTCGGCTCTTCTCAGATTTCCTGACAGACCCAGGTGTGCTGGTCACCCCATCTGGGCTTCTCACGGTGGCTCTGAGGTTTTCTTTCAGATTTCTTTGAGTTCTCAATTGGGACTCATTGTCAGTCCCAAATAAACAGGTCTGAACGCTGTGGCGCTCTTTGTTGCCAGTGGAAGTCCTCACACTGCTTTGTAGCTTTAGAAATCCTGGGTGCTCTGTGGGAGTCTGGGAGTGCCGAGGGCCTCCCCATTAGTTGTTACCCAAATCCTTATAGAAACACGTAGAAATTAAACCCGTGTAGCCTAATAAAACGGAAGTTAGAGAATTCCGTCCCCGCCCACTCGACATGGCCGTTGATGTTGGTTCTGAAGCTCCTGGGCTGCGCTTAATGGAGAGGGCCTTTGGGCTGCGGGGGTCTGCAGGTGCTGCGTGCCGTGGCTGCCCAGGGCAGCTGGGCCCCAGGCCATCAGCAGGTCTCGGTGAGGGCCTTGCTCGTGATGAGCTGCTGTGATCTGAAAACCCTGCAGTGTTACCCGGTTTGTGTTCTCCCGTTCTTGGTGCCCTTTCTAAATTAAGGGAATAGGGCTGTTAAAGTCACCGTTCCTCATGCCTCCTGGAGCGTTTGGGATCGCACGCTGGGGAAGCCCGCCCTCCTCACTAGACAGTTACCTACATTTCTGAGCCTCAGTTTCCTCGTAGGTCAGTGGTGGTGAGGATGCTGGCTCAGGAGTGGGTGTGTGCTGACCACAGGCCCTTAGCAAACCTGAGCCGCGTTCCAGGCGGGCGGCCATTTGTCCTTTTGTGTTGGTGAGCCCTGGGTTGCATGTTGATTATTGTTTTCTTAAAATGGGAAAGGCCCCTGAGTTTGGCGTTCCTGGACGCTTTTCCTAAAGAGACAAGGGCACCAGTCCTTAGGGTTTTTACCCACTCTGTGATGTGTGCACGTGGACTGAGGAGTGTCCGTTTGCCATCACGCTTTGACCATGGGCTCTGTTCCAGCTCTTTTCACGAACCAGAAAATCATACATTTTCAAGAGAATAAAGCCTTAAAATCTGCTGAAATTTTTTTTTAGTAAATACAGTAAAACTTGTGAAAGCCAGAACCTGTACAAGGCGGAAACCTGTCAGAGAAGGAAACCTCCAATTTTTTCCCCTAAAAGGAGCGATAGAAAAGTGTTGAGACTGCACCCTGTCAGAGGCAGAGAGCACTCGCAAGACCTAGAAAAACGAGGCAGTCCTGTCGAGTTCCGGCTCTCAGGTCTCATTGTACTCACTTCCCATTGCTTAGACATCTGGCTCTCAGGTCTCACTGTATTCACTTCCCATTGCTTAGACATCTTGCTAAAGCTAATTTTTTATTTAAGGTCCTGACTGACTTGACAGAGCTGGCCTTGTAGTAAAAGAACTTTTAGTATTTTGTCAGTAAGCGCCTTTTAAAGTTTTGTTCAACTGGTTATTTCTGAAATAATTTTTGGTGGTTGTAAAAAGAAACACTTAAGGTTGTTGTCTATACCCCTTTATTTTGAACCAAAAATTAATTGTGTCTGTTTAGGGGTGGCAGAAGAAAATGGTTTTACACCAGGGCCTTTCAAATGTCGTGTTAGATGGAAATGTGATGTCAGCGAATGTGACCAAGGTTTTGTTGTTCAATCGTTTTCCTCTGGGAGCTCTGTTTTGCATGATTCTTCCAGACAGCTCCAAGTATTATCTTGTGTTCTGGTTACTGAGCACTGTTAAGTAGTCTTAGTGGTACTTGACATAAAACTCTTTGTAAATGAGATCCGTTATCTGTAAAGGAAATGTCCGTGCCCAGTCAGTAGTTCACTTGCTGTCCCCCCGTCGATGGCCTCATGGTGACTCTTTGTGCTTGGTCTCAGTTGTAGTGATGATGAAGATGTCGCACCGCTATCGGCTAAATTTGCGGATATTTATCCATTGAGTAACTATGATGATCCCGAGGTTGTGGCCAACATGAATGGAATTCACAACGAGTTAAATGGTGGCGGGGAAAACATGGCCCTGAAAGACGAGGTACGGGCATGGCTTTTTTTGTCCTTATAATAAATGGCATGCAGCGGTGGGCTGAAGTTTCAATGTTTTCTATGACTCTTCTGTTTTGAAAAGTGTCAATTACAAAAGGTTGCTTTTAAAGTCCCCGCAGGTGAGCAGTAGCAGTAGTAGCTCTTCCGAAGCTGACGATGAAGAAGCAGATGGCGAGAGTAGTGGGGAGCCTCCAGGAGCCCCGAAGGAAGACATAGCCCTAGGAAACGGGAACCTCGGGAAACACGAAGACAAAGTGGATAGTCCACCCCCGTCATACCCAGCTCAGCAGGTATGGTTTTATTTTTTTCACACTTTCTGTTTTGCCAAGGGTCTCTTGCCCTGTGTATGTTTTCTTTAAACATGAGAATTATTGTTATACCAGATTATTCTATTTCTAATAATTTCTGAAGATTAGATACACTTAAAAATGAAGAGATGTGGCTCGCCTCATGACTCCATTGTAATCTGGTTTCTCTTGCTTGAAGCTGTAATCATCAGCCTTGACTTGGTAACACCCCAGGAAAGCTCCCTATGTCTAGGTGTCATGGATCTTTTTGTCTGTATAGAAGCAAGGGGAGATTTTTTATAAAATACAATAATGGAGTGTTAAAATTTCAGAGAAGGTTGGTTTTATAAGGGGACGTTTATTTCTGTTGGGTATCTGTTTTTCTGTTAGTGAAAGGCAAGGTTACCTTATTGGACTTTTTTTTTTTTTTTTAGTCACTTAGAGTTTTATAATAGATGCTCAGTAAGTAACTTTTAAATGAAAAGATGAACAAAAGAAGGTTAAGATGCTTGGTAATTAATTAATTTTAATAGGTAATATAAATAAATGGTTCAAAAAATGATGTTAAAAAGTGTATGCTGAGAAGTCTTGCTCCTTTCCCTACCCACCCTTGTTACCAGTCCCAATGAAAACCACAAACCAAACCCGATTCCGACTCATAGTAGCCCTATAGGACAGAGCAGAACCGCCCCATAGGAGTGGCTAAAGAATTTGAACTGTCAACCTTTTGGTTACCAGCTGAACCCTTAACCACTGCACCACCAGGGCTCCCCCAGTCCCAGTAGGTAGCCTGTTTTATTTGCTTATGGTGTGTCCTTTCAGCATTTATGTATGCAAATACCAAGATTTATTCTTCCCTTTCTTATGAGAAAGGCTGTCTACTACTATACACCGTGTTTCTGTACCTTGCCTTTTCACTCAGCAGTGTATCCTGAGAGCCGTTCTCCATGTGTCCCAAGGGCACTTCCTCAGTCTCTTTCACTAACCTCACTGTATTTCATTGTGCGGCCATTTGGTTGGTTACTTTTTGTTTTTAACCAGTGCCCTGCTAATGGCCACTTGTGTGGTTTTCCGTTTTTTGCTGTTTTGAACGATTCTGTAAGTAGCCTACGTCTGCCATCTTACAGACGAGCAGAGGTACCTTTGGGGACTGACCACCAGCAGTGAGTTTGCTGGGTCAGAGCATCTGGGGGTGGGTGAGCGATTCATCACAGCCCCCCAGCAACGGGACCTGTCCCCCCCCACCAAGAGGGGGGTGCCACAGCCCTGATAGGCAAGAAGTGGCAACCCCTGTGGTTTCAGTTTTCATTTCACTTTTTGTGGGCAAGAGTTGGGCTTCCTTTCATGTTTAAGGGCCATTTGCCTCCTTTTTTATCAACTGCCAGTTTTTGTCTTCTGCCCATTTGTCTGCTGAGTTGTCTTTAGCCTCTGTTTCCACGAGCTCTTTGTATATTAAAGAGATTTGCTTGGCATAGGATAATATTTTTTTATTATATAATAGTACATGATCGTCTCTTATGAATATTAACTGTAATCTCCTTTGAGGTTGTATCCCTTTCAATAACTAATTGTATATATTGGGGTTTATATTTAGCTGGCTTAGAATTTGGCATTAGACTTCTTTTAAAAAAAATATTGTGCTTTTAGTGAAAGTGACATTAGTCTTCTTAATTAAATGACCCTTATTTTAGTGGTTGGCACCGTGGACTAAGTCAGTATTCCTGGTTCCCTTCCCAGTTATTAATTGGCGTACACTTGTGGACAGTTTATTCACATCATCCTGCCTTCAGAGTTGGAATCACCATGAATAATGTCCTCAAGAACTGTATAAGGTTGATAAAATCACCTGGAAACTGCGCCAAATGAAGTGGGCTGATCTGAGCTCTCCCTGTTTCCTGCTTAGAGACAAAGCTTACAGCCTCTGCTTTAGTCTCTCTTGCATTGCTCACTTAAGTAATTAGAGGTTTAAATGTTTATATTTAGAATTGTGCTGTTCCACTTAAGTGTGTCTGTCTGATCCTTTTTCTTATGAAAATACATAACTTTTGGCCATAAGCTGTTTCCGTCGAGTTGATTCCAACTCATGGCGACCCTATAGGACAGAGTAGAGCTGCCCCATAGAGTTTCCAGGGAGTGCCTGGTGGATTTGAACTGCCAACCCTTTGGTTAGCAGCCGTAGCTCTTAACCACTGCGCCACCAGGGTGTCCTTTGCCTGTAAGAGTATCATTTTTATTGAAGATCTTGTTTTCTAAAAAAATAAGCCTAAAACAACACCAATTCTCCCTTTAGATTATGGGACTGGTATAAAACTGTTTTCAGACGTCTTTACCCAACTTTTCTTGTAACTTTAAACACTGAATTCTAGGTTTACAGGGTTTCTTTGCATCTTCTCCAGTCTGATCTGTGCAATCTAGTACATTAAATTTTAAGATAAGTCTTCTGATTACTAATCCCAGCTGTACCACTCAGGGGTCATGTAACTTTTGGAAAAACACTAATTCATATATTTTTAACAGTTTTATTTATGGTTATGCAGCCATTACCAGAGTCCACTTTTAGGGTATTTCTGTCATGCCAGAAAGTTCCCTCATGCCCATTTTGTCAGTCCCTGCTCCCTCCCTCAGTCTCCAGCAATCACTGATCTGTTTTCTGTCTCTATAGATTGGCCTTTTCTAGACATTTTATCCACATGGAATCACACACTATGTATGTCTGGCTTCTTGAGTTTCATCCATGCTGTTTTATGTATCGATTGTGTTTGAATTGCCGGATATTATCCCATTATATGGATATACCACATTTTGTTGATGTCTTCACCACTTGGTGGACATTTGGATTGTTTATAGCTTTTGGTTAATATGAATAATGTTACTGTGAACAGTTGCATATAAATCTGTGTAGATACATGTTTTGATTTTTCTTGGGTTTATACCTAGGAATGGCTTGTATGGTAAATATATACTTCATTTTTTAAGAAACCGCCAAACTATTTTCCAGAAAGACTGTGCCATTTTATGTTCCAGCCAGTAGTGTGTGACAGTTGCATGTTCTCCACGTCCTCAACACTTGCTGTCATTAGTCCTTTGGATTGTAGCCGGTTTAGTGGGTGAATAGTGGCATAACGTGATTTTAATTTGTATTCTCTAATTATTAATGATGATGAGCATTTTTTTATATGCGTATTAGCCATTAATATATATTCTGTGGTGAAATGTCCATTCAGACCTTCTGCTCATTAAAAAAATTGGGTTGTTTGTCTTCTGAGTTTTAAGAGTTCCTTATGTATTAGATACAAATCCTTTATCAAGTGTATGATTTTCTCCTAGTCCGTGGCATGCGTGTTAGTTTTTTTATTGGTGTCTTTTGAAGAGCAAAAGGTTTTAATGGTAATGCATACCAAGTTATCAAAAAAATTTTATGAGTCATGTTTTTGATGTCATACCTAAGAAAACATTGCCTAACCAAAAACTCTGTTTCTTCCAGTTTTATAATTTTAGCTCTTAAATTTAGGTCTATATCCACTTTGACTTAATTTTTGTTTTTGGTGTGAGGTTAGGGTCTAAGTTCATTTTTTTTGCAGGTAGATATCTAATTGTCCCAGCACTATTTGCTATAAAGACCCTTCCCCCATAGAATTGCCTTGATTGTTTGTTGAAAACCAGTTGAGAAAGTCCATTCGCTTCATTTGATCTCTGTTTCTATCCTTACAGCCATGCGGTACTGTCTTGATTACTACTCCTTTATTTATAGTAAGTTTCAAAGTCAAGTAAGGTATGTCCTCCAGCTTGGTACTCCTTTCTCAGATTGTTTAGGTTATCCAAGGCCCTTTGCATTCCCATATAAATTAAGGATCACCTTGTCAGTTTCTGCAAAAAAGTCTGCTTTGATTTTCTTAGGAATTGTGGTGACTGAAATATTTTATGTAATTCGCCAGTGAAATTGTGTGAAGCTAGAGATCAATTCAGGAAAAATACAGTCTTAACAATATTAAATCTTCCAGTTTATAAACATGAGGTATCTTTCTAGTTGATTGCTGGTATTATGTAGATACACAGTTGTTTTTGTGTATGTTGTGCAACCTTGCTAAACTTCCTTAGTAATTCTAGTAGGTTTATTTCTTGCATTGCTCACTCTCTTTCTTTGGTTAGATCTATGGATTTTCTGCATACAAGATCATGTTGTCTGTGAATAAAGACAGTTTACATCTTCCTTTCCAGTCTGGATATCTTTAATTTCTTATTCTTGCCTTATTGAGTTGGCTAGAACCTCTAGCAAAATAATGAATAAAAGTGTTACAAGTGGACATGGTTGCCTTGATCCCAGTCTGAGCGGGGAAGCATTCAGTCTTTGACCACTAAGTGTGGTGCTAGCTGTACGTCTTTCATAGATGCCATTTATCAAGTTGAGGAAATTTTCTCCAGTTCCTAGTTTTTTGAGAGTTTTTTCTTTTAGCATTTTGAGCGTGTCATTCCACGGTCCTCTGGTCTCCATTGAGTTTGATGAGAAGTTAGCTGTTAATTGATGAGTCATTTTTCTGTTGCTTGTTTCAGGATCTTCTCTTTGTCTCGGTCTTTCAGCAGTCTCACCATGATGTGTCTAGGTGTGTATTTCTTTGTTTTTATCTGTCTTGGGGTCATTGAGCTTCTTGGTTCTGTAGGTTAATGTTTTTCATCAAATTTTGGGAGGTGAAATTTCCAGCCATTGTTTCTTCTTATACTTAATGTCTTTTCTCTCTACTTTCCTTCTGGGATTTCACTGCATATGTGTTGATACTCTTAATTCTCTCCCACAAGTCTCGGAGCCTCTGTTCACTTTTCTTTAATCTTTTCATTCTTCAGATTGCATCATTTGTATTCCTCTGTCTTCAAGTTCATAGTTTTTCTCTGCTATCTCGAGTCTGCTGTTGAGGCTCTCTAGCGAAATTTTCATTTTGGTTATTGTATTTTTCACCTAGTATTTATATCTAGTTCTTTTTATACTTTCTCTGTTGGTATTTCCTGTATGTTGGATCTTTGTCCTCATATTTTCCTTTAATTCTATGAACTTAAGTTTCTTTTAATTCTTTGACTGTATGTATAACGGCTGCTTTGAAATCTTTATGTGCTAAATCCAGTATTTGGGCTCACTCAGTCAGTTTCTACTGACTTTTTATTTTGTCTCTTTTTTAGTGTGTGGGTCATACTTTCCTATTTCTTTACATGTTTCTTACTTTTTTATGGTTGTTGAAAACGGAACATTTTAGATAATATAGCAAGCTTGCACTCTGATAGTCTCCTCTGAGGGTTGGTTGTTATTATTTTCCACAACTTAAATTGAAGAATCTGTATATCTCCCTTGTTATATGGCTGCTGAGGTCTCTGCTCAGGCTATTTTCTTCTTTTTGTTTTTAAGCTTTGCTTCCTAAAGGTCACCCCTGTGTATCCATAGCTTATTGGTCAGCCAGTGATTTGGGCAGAGGTTCACTCACACACCTTGAGCCTATGGGACCTCAGGTTTTGCTCATGCTTATACCCGTCGGTTGGGAAATGCACTGAATAGTCAGCCAGCTGTCAAGTCAGCCTAAGCACTAATTTTCCTCTGGGCTCTCGGGTTTTCCCTGCACGTGTGCTGTGATCTCCTAATCCATCAGTGATGTGTAGAGAGTTCTGTAGTTCTTCCATTGTGCTCTTGTTTCCAGGTCTTCCTGTTAGATTTCTCTCTGGCCTACCTCTCACCCCATCCAGGACCCAAGCCTCCAGCTAACACTTTTCCCGACAACATCACAGTAGGCTTTTGCTCTCTGCTAAAATCAAGCCCACCCTCTCTGTCAGCAGGCACCCTGCTCTGGTGAGGCTACTGTTTCTGCTGACTAAACTGGGAGGGGGTCCTGGGGAATGGGAACAGCTCCAGGCAGAAAGGCCAGACCCCTGTTGTTCTTCCTGAGGTTCAAGACTTTGGTTAATTTCCAGAGTCTCAAAATGGTTGTTTTGGGCAATTTTGTTAAGTTTTACATTTGTTTTGGGGGAAAGAACTCACTGGCCTCTTCACTCCACCACAGCTGGAAGTCCTACCTCTCTGGTTACATTTTGACAAATCTCTGTGTAACCATTGGTCAAATAATGTGATCCCAGTGGAGTATAACCATCTAATGGTTTTGTTTTTCTCGCTCACAGCTCTCTCCTTCATTCTGCTCTCTTTCTAGTTCTTTTCTCCTTGCTCAGATAGGCACAGGACACAGACTCATATGGCTGCTACTTCAGCAAATACCCAACAGGGGGCCGAGGTGCTCATCTAGTCCTTACAGGCTTCTTCAGTCCCAATCTCTTGGAGCCCCTCATTTTTCCTTTCAGGGAGGGACCTGATCTGTTCGGGGGATCAGGGCGAGCCCTGTTAACTTTGTGTTTGCTATCTTAACTGCTCTGCAGAAATGTGACCAGCTTTAATTTATGTCATTTTCAGCAAGCACCTATTACAGACCTAAGCAGGTACTATTTTTTGCTTTTCTTTCAGGCTGAACAAGCTCAGAACACTTGTGAATGTCATGTCTGTAAACAAGAAGCCTCTGGACTGACGGCGTCAGCAACGACAGCGGGCACTCTTCCTCCTGGCCACCAGTTCCTGAGCCCTGAGAAGCCCACACACCCTGCACTTCACCTCTACCCCCACATCCACGGACACGTACCTTTGCATACAATCCCACACCTGCCTCGCCCTCTTATCCACCCCACCTTGTATGCTGCACCCCCCTTCACGCACAGTAAGGTAAGTCAGGTCAGAGAAGGCCTAAACGTCACCCCTCACTTAGATCTTATAGGAGCTACATACTTGCAAAGACAACAGTCTATAAGTTGGCAGCTTGGATAGGACAGCATCTGCTTTTGATAGGAAGGTCTGCAAATGTTTTCTTGTACCATAATCTCTTAAGCTCTTGGAATTTGAACCTTTAGAGTTGTAAACCCAATTACTGAAAAAAAATAATGAAAGTCATGGCTTGTTTATTTGAATTAACTACAATGTAAAGAGTTTTTCAGGTGTTGCTGGTGGTAACAGGTTATACTCGGGGGTCCTTAATGGACGTGGCTTCTACCCACCTGGGCACCGTTCCCGTTCACTCGACCCCTGGTCCCAGGTGGCCTGGATCTTTTTCTTAATGAGATGGGTAAAATTATTTGAGTCCAGGATGAATCCTCTAACACTGACTGGGTTCTATAGTCTCTATAGAATGATTCTCCATTCTAAGCATGAAAGCTAAGGGCTTTTAGAAACACAAAGCTTAAAGGAGAAACAGTCCAAACCCCTCTTATATTTTGCTTCTGGAGTAAAGAGTCTGCTCATTTCTACTTAGTTTGAAAGACATTAGTAAATTTTGCATAACAGAACCTTTGTCCTGACCCCGTGTGGGCCATTGGAAGAGGTGTAATGCCATGCAGCTTACTGAGAGGTGGCTGGAGGGCTGGCATCAGGGAGCCTGCCAGAAGCCACTAGTGCTAAAACCTTCGCAGGAAGTAGAGTGAGGATCTCGAAAACCATGTTTGATTTCTGTGCACTCTTCTCAGAGGACTCCATGCGTGTGTCTGTTCTCTCTAGCTTTACAGGGAGGTTGGCGTCATTTTTGTACCTTAGATGGCTTTGCCTCTCTAGCTGTTTTAAACTGACGTTTGTTGACTCTCATCATGAATTGTGATTGTTTTTATTTTTCTTTCTATCATTGATTTCAGTTCAAGGTTAGCAGTAATTAATCAAAATAGAGTTTCCCCCAAACTCTGCTAGTTTATTTTTAACGGTGATTCTCAACTGGGCAAGAAAAGGAGAACATAGCACGGAACAGGCTTTTTGAAGCTACATGCTTGTCTTCCTCCCCTGGGGAGCGTCGCTGGGAATGAGCTCACATTACCAGTGGGAGACTGTGTAGCCCATACCTGGGGTTTGTTGTTTGTGTGGGAGGGACCCAGGTGGGAGATTAATAACCACTGGTTTAGAATAGAATATAATCAGTTACATTCCTTTATAAAGAGTAGTCAGCAGTATCCTGATTTATACTTAAATTTTATCAGATTGAATGTTGCTCACTCAGAACATTTTTATGATATCTATTAATAGAACATTTTTAAATAGCAGTTTTCAGGTACGTATTTAAAACCAGACTGTTTTCATGGTCTGCCTAACCTATACGCTGTTTTCCTTTGGTTGTATGTTAAGAGTAGGACGCTGTACACACCTTATATTTACCTGAATAGAGCTCTATTTTCTAGTCCAAAGGAACTGCCTCGGGTGAAGATTATAGAATGTTCTGTTATATATTTTTCCTGGTGTAAACTATGCGAGAATTTGTTTCCTAAAAATCTTTCAGTGAACTAGTGAAGTTGAGTATTCCTAAAGGCTATTGGGACACTAGTTTACTTAAAAATCAGTTCTTTCATCTGATTTTTGGCTTTTTCTCAGGAAGTTATGGTAGCCTACATAAGGGTAGAAAGAGAGGGAAAACTTTTTTGTTTGTTTTTTTTTTTAATTGTACTTCAGGTGAAGGCTTACAGAACAGATAGTTTCTGATGAAACAGTAGTACACATATTGTTTTATGATATTGGTTAACAACCCCACAACATGTCAGCCCTCTAACTTCTCAACTTTTTATTTGGTGAAAATACACATAGCCAAAGATGTACCATTTCAAAAAGTTCTACATGCACAGTTCAGTGACATTGACTACGCTCTTCCAATTGTGCTGCTATTCTCACTTTAGATGAAGGCTTACAGAACAAAATAGTTTCTCAT
>NW_004444047.1:4693341-4747059 GCF_000243295.1 Trichechus manatus latirostris | reverse complement strand
GTGTGTTTCTAGAAATTTATCCATTTCCTCTAGGTTTTCAAATTTGTTGGAGTATAGTTTTTCATAATATTCTGTTATAATCCTTTTTATTTCAGTTGTGTCTGTTGTAATGTCCCCCATTTCATTTCTTATTTGGGTTATTTGTGTCCTGTCCTGTGAAAAATATATTTTTAGGAGCAACATTTTTACCTAGTATTTATTTATTTTATACCCGCTAAGCTTTAATCTAGTAGATAGACATGAGCGATTCATGGGTAGGAAGGCAAATATGGTGCTTAAGCCACATGTGGTAGAGGTAATATAGAGACTCTGTCATCTTTAAACCTTTTGTGACCACTTTGCTATTAATGTTAAAAATGTTCACCTATTCACTTAAAATACATTAGCTGGATGACATTTTTATTTGGAAAGATGAAATTTAATTGGCAAAATACTTATCAGATCTTGCAATAAGTAGTTTGTGTTGTTTGAGTTAGTTGAAATGCTTTGGATACATCTGTGCCGATGACATAATGTGTTAACAAGCCCATAGAAGTTGGTAGACACCCCTTCCGGAGAATGAATGCACTGTATTCGAATGACACAAACTTATCTTCAGTCATATCAGATGACAGGTGGATTGTTGCTGTAATGTTTCAAATGTAAGACTTCGGGCTGAGGCCACTTCAGAGATGGCAGGTGAAGATGGGTGCTGAATGTGGAGGCAGCCATGTGCGTTGAGGCGCTTCTGACCTGCCTCTGTGTCTGCAGCCATTTCGCACTGCCAGGGGCTGTATGGAATTTGTATTCTGGTGAAATCTTAATTAACTCTTTTTAAGACTTTATTTCATACTAGTTGCGATTCTTTTAATTCATAGTTTGGCCTCTGTGGGCATATATTTAATACCTAAAATGCTCAGAATGAGTACTACGAAAATTTTATTTTAAGATATTTTGAAAAGTTTCTGTTTTCAAATTTTTCACTACCAGTGATACTTTTAATTTATATGTTGAGATATAAATTATTTGAAAGTTAAATATAGTTGCAGGTGAAAAGTACCATATAATGACTTTAAAAAATCGTCACATAGAATTCAATTTCCATATATTTGAGGATTTTCTAGCTGTCTTTCTGTTATGTATTTCTAGTTTAATTCTGTTGTGGTCCAGGAAGATATTTTGTATGATTTCTGTTTTCTTGACTTTGTTAAGGTGTACCTTACGGCCTGGAATGTGGTCTGTCTTGGAGAACGTTCCATGTGAGCTTGAGAAAAACGTATATTCTGCTGTCGTTCAGTGGAGTGTCCTATCATTGTCTGTTAGATCAAGTTGACTGATAATGTGGTTCCCATCAACGTGTTCTTATTGATTTTCTGATTGGTTGATCTATCAGTTACTGACAGGGTGTTGAAGTTTCCAGCTACAGTAGTGGGTGGATTCATTTATTTCTTCTTTCCATTCTGTCACTTTTGCCTCATGTATTTTGATGCTGTGTTGTTGCTAGATGCATACACATTTAGAATGTTATGTCTTCTTGGAGAATTGACCCCTTTATCATTATGTGATGCTCATCTTTATCCCTGATAATTTTCCTTGCTTTGAAGTCTGCCTCGTCTGAAATTAATGTAGCTGCTCCAGCTTTCCTTTGATTAGTGTTAGCATGGTGTAGTTTACTCCATCCATTTACTTTTCATCTGCCTTTATCTTTATATGTAAAGTAGTTTCTTGTTGGCAGTATGTATTTGGGTTTTTCTTTTTATCCACTCTGTTAGTTATGTATCTGTTTTCTATTCATTACCCTTGTTCTTTGTGTCCTTTTCTTTTTGGTCTTCCACTCTTTTTATGCCTTCTTTGCTTTTAGTTGAGCATTTTACATGATTACATTTTATCCCCTCTCTTATCAATTAGACTTACTTTAAAAAGTGTTTTTAGTAGTTGCTCTAGAGATTACATTATACATGTTAAACTCATCTAAATTCATCTTCAAGTAACAATATTCCACTTCTCATGTAGTGCACATGCTTTATAATGGTATTCCCAGTACCTCCCTTATGTCTCTTGTGACATTGTTGTTGTTTTCACTTATCCATATACTGTAATCACACACTACGCTGTTGTTATTATCATCACTTCAAGTAATCATTTTTAGATCAATTAAGAATTAAAAAAGTAAGTTATTTTACTTTCTTATACTTTTGAAGGATAATTTCACTGGTTGCCGAATTCTAGATAGGTTTTCCCCTTTAAACACATTAAATATTCTTTACTCCACTTTCTTCTTACTTGCATGGTTTTTGATGAGATATCTGCTGTAATTATCCTTGTTCCACTGTAAGGAAGGAGTTTTTCCCTCACTGGCTGCATTCAAGATTTTGTCTTTGGTTTTCTGCAATTGAATATTTACCTAGTTGTAGTTTTTGGTATTTATTCTGCTTGGTGTTCTCTGAGCTTACTGTTTTCATGTCTGTCATTAATTTTGGAAAGTTGTGGCCATTATTACTTCAAGTATTTTTTCTGTTCTGTTCTCTCTTCTCCTCCTGGTATTCCAGTTACACAAATGTTATGCCTTTTTAAACTGTCCTGCAGTTCTTAGATATGTTGTTCTTTTTGGAGGGAAGTTTTTTCTTTTTTTCCTTTCATTTTGATGTGAGAAGTTTACGGACCTATTTTCAAGCTCACTGATTTTTTCCTCAACTAGGGTTACTGATAACCTCCTCAAAGGCAGTCTTCATTGTTGTTACAGAGGTTTTGTTTTCTAGCATTTGCTTTTGACTCTTTCTTAGAATTTTCATCTTTCTGCTTAAGTTACCCATCTGTTCTTGCATGTTGTCTGCTTTTTCCGTTAGAGCCCTTAATGTGTTAATCATCCAAAAAACCAAACCAAACTCATTGCCATGGAGTCGATTCTGACTTATAGCAACCCTACAGGACAGAGTGGAACTGCCCCATAGGGTTTCCAAGGAGCGGCTGGTGGATTTGAACAGCCGACCTTTTGGTTAGCAGCCGAACTCTTAACCACTCTGCCACCAAGGCTCCATGTTAATCATAGTTATTTTAAATTTCCCATCTGGTAATTCCAATATCTCTGTGATAGCTGAGTCTGGTTCTGATGGTGGTTTTTGTCTCTTCAGGCTGTGTTTTTTCTTACCCTTTGGCATGCCTGGTAATTTTTTGTTGAAAGTCAGACATCTTGTATTGGGTTATACAAACTGAGGTAAACAGACTTCTAGTGTGAGGATTTATGTTAATCCGACTAGGAGTTGGGCTTTGTTTAATATTTGCTGTAGCTATAGGTGCCAGAGGCTTCATATTTCTCTAGTGGTTTTTTTTTGTGTGTCTTCCCTCGTCTTGGGGCTTCCCTGAGTACTCCTCCTCAGACAGCTTGTATCTTGCAGCTCTTTCAGCTGTAATTCACTGTGACTATTCTGGAGCCCTTGGAGAATATGCCCTCGTTATGAAATAATATTCTTCCCCTCCCTCTGCCAAAGTCACAAGGGGCTTTCTCTCAGATCTTCACCATGAGAACCTCGTGGGATTCCTGGAAGTAAAACCCATGAAAGTGTGGAGATCCCCTTAAGACTGCGGCCCCCAGGAGTTTCTCATTCTCGCATGGTCAACACATAGTCTGCAGCAATTTGTGAAAATTACTATTGAGTGTTCCTGCCAGTTTATGGCTCCAGCTACTCTGCTTCAGGTAAGCAGATGTCTGCTGTGACTCTGGATTCCCGTCTCTCCAGATTTCAGGTCGGCGGTTTGCCCTGCAGACTCAGTTCTCTGATGGGTCCAAGAAAGGTTGTTGGTTTTCAGTTTGTCCAGCTTCTTCTTATTGTAAGGATGGGACTTCCAAAGTCTTTACATGTTGGAGCTGAGACTAGAAATCTTCGTGCCATGGCATTTAATGTTTTTTTAAGACATCTTTCTTTTTTTTCCTGGAGATTATAGGGTCCTACATATATAGAACTTTAGATCTTTCTTGTCCATCTGTTGATTTCTTTCTCCCTAAAGGTGTGTTGTTGTTGTGTTGTTAGGTGCCATTGAGTCAGTTCCGACTCATAGCAACCCTGTGTATGACAGAACGAAACACTGCCTGGTCCTGTGCCATCCTCACAATTGTTGTTATACTTGAGTCCGTTGTTGCAGCCACTGTTTCAGTCCATCTCATTGAGGGCCTTCCTGTTTTTCACTGACTTGCTACTTTACCAAGCACAATGTCCTTCTCCAGGGATGGATCCCTCCTGACAACATGTCCAAAGTTCATGAAACGTAGTCTCACCATCCTTGCTTCTAAGGAGCATTCTGGTTGTACTTCTTCCAAGACAGATTTGTTCATTCTTTTGGCAGTCCATGGTATATTCAATATTCTTCGCCAACACCATAATTCAAAAGTGTCAGTCCTCCTTTGGTCTTCCTTATTCATCATCCAGCTTTTGCATGCATATGAGGTGATTGAAAACACCGTGGCTTGGGTCAGGTGACCCATTCAAGATGACATCTTTGCTTGTCAACACTAAAGTGTTGAAAAGTGTACGTGGTGTCAATTATCTTGGATTAGTTTGACTAATCCTGCTTTATTTTGCTTAATATTTGTATTGAATTTTGGTTTTGCCATCCTTTTGCTTTTATGTTTTCTTTGTTCTTATGTTCTAGGTGTGTCTCTTTCCACAGTGTGTTTCTTCTCCCCTGATCTGACCTAGAGTGTATAGTGAGCCTTTCTGTGCGTAGAAACATTAGGGAAACATTTCCAGACGCGCTAAAAATCTTTAACATCATAATACAGTGAGAATGATGTTTTGATGCAAGTCACAAAGTAGCTCTGGTTTGTTTTTACGAACCATTGTATGTGCCTCAAATTTTTAACAGAATAGGCGTTACAGGGTTGGTTCGTAACTACAGGTTGTACATAAGTCGGACGTTTGTAAGCCGAGGACTGCCTGTATTTGGAATATGCTTTTTGCTTTCCATTTGTCTTGCTTTTTAAACTGTGCTCCTTTTTTGTTTCTTGCTTTTTTTTTTTTTTGTAATTTCCCCCGTTATACCATTTCTCCCCTCTACTAGCCTGAAAGTTATACATTTTACTATTATTTCTGTTTTATTAGTTACTCCTGAAATTTTACCATGCATTTTTGCATTCAGATCCTAAGTTAATATCTTAGCCCTGCTTCCAAATAAAGAAGACCTTAAAACACTTTTAACTTAATCAGGGCCCTTCTAGACTTATATATTGTTATTGTCTGATATTTTAGTTTGGTCTTTTTTGAACTTGTAAATTTATTATTATTAATTATCGTCATTATTTCCATTATTAGTAATACCATTTTTTACAGATAGTGTTTAAATTTACTTATATGCTTACCATTTTATTTGCTCACCATCCTTTCTTATGTCTCAGACCATACTTATGGGACATTTTTACTTCTTCACTGGAGTACGTCCCTTAGAAGTTTTCAGTAAAAAATGAATTCTGGCAAAACTCTGATTTAATTTGTCTGAAAATGTCTTTATTTAGCTCTTATTCTTGAAAGATTTGTTTTGCTGAGTATAGAATTCTAGATTGATAGTTATTTTTACATATCACTTTGAAGATATTCCACAGGCTTTCATTACTTCTGTTGAAAAAGTCTACCTTTATTTTAATTGTAAAAATAGGGGCATAAATCTGTTCCAGTTTCAAGATGATATTGTAATCTTTGATCTGTGTTTTATTTCAGAGATAGTGTTCAGTTCTTGGGCCTGAAAAATAGCAAGGCCAAGACAAAGGTGGTACTTTTTGGCTCTTTATCATCTCTGGGAGAAATATTGAAAAACCTCAATTGAGCAGAAATACAGAATAGTCAGCTAAATTAGTTTTCTTGTTAGCTGGGGTATAGTTAGAGCCTCGTTTTGTTTGAATGCTCAGTGTTGGACGTCTCTCTCCAGCGTGTATCTCACAACTCGGTCTTCAGCTCTTTTGGCTCGTGTTGGAGCACACAGGCCCACGGGGTCGGGAGAGGTGCAGGGATGTGTATTTCATAAAAGCATTTGTCCTTGTTTGCGTTTGTGTCAGAGCTATCACTTACAGCAAAAATTTACTTTCCTGTGAATTACTTCTTTGTGTCAAAGTGGAGGACAATTTAAAACCACTGTTAATTGAGGCTTTGTGTATTTGTATAAAGAGTGAAATCAGTGTTCTAATTCAATTACATTATCCATTTGAGAGACTTATTTTATGGCTAAATCATTGGTGTGCTTATGGGACCCAAGAATGGTCTAGTAGACAGACACTGTTTTTTCCTGAAGGAGACACTTAAGCTGTTGAGGTCAGCAGGCGTTTTGTGCAAAATCACTCATAAAAATACAACTCATTATTGACCCCTTCTTATTTTTGCCTCTTGACTCTACAACGACTTTATTTTTGAATAGATGAGCTTCTGAAGAAGTATATACATAGAATCTGTAGAATCACTAACTTTTGTTTCCAATGTTACTGTTTTGTAGCTGCATTCCTGTAGAACACCTCTACCTGCACAGTCTGTGCTCTTTCATTCCTCTAAGCTAAATTCTGTTCAACAAACATTTATTGAACATCCAGTATGTGCCAGGCCTGTGCTACATGCTAGGAAAACAGAAATTGATTAATCCTGGTCCCTGTTTTCAATGCACCTGCAGTCTAAGGAGAAGACAAAATTATAATAATAATCAAATAAAACAAAACTAAAATACTATGACATGTCTTAATAGAAATTGTAGATGCAAAGTAGAAAAGTAACACCAAAGAGGGAAAACTGTTTGAACGAGCCCATGGGATGGTTTCACAGAGGAGACCATGCCGGAATGGCATTTTTGAAGGATAAACAAGAGCCCTCTGGACACAAGCTGTCTGTTCAGAGGAGTCAGCCAGCCATGGGCTGTGAAACCCGTATATTAAAACCAATCTACGACCTCTCTTAGGAGGCTCTTGATAAATATTGAAGTAGCTTCAGAGCACTGGTGGTGCTTCTGCTGTTCAGAGTTTACCGGCTGGAATAGCTTGTAGGAAGGAGCTGCCTCTGAAATCCAGAGGCATGCAGGGTGAGGAAGCTGGCTGGTTTACACCTGCCAGGCATTTCTGCCCCTCCTGTGTAATTGCTGCTTTTCATCAGTTCCCTCTTAGCTAGGCAGCACTTAGCTTATCACTACCTTGTAGAAACTGTGTCTATTGAAATATGATTTTTTTGTCTTCCTTGCTCTTTGCCCCTGGGACTCCCCTGCCAGAGCAACTAGTTCATCAGACCCTTGCTTTTATCCTTGGTGGCCACAGAAACAGGAAGGAAGACCTGTCTCTTCCTGCTTTCCAGTCCTGAAATGTCTGCTCAGGCTCGCCTCCCCACCATTCTCCTCACTCCTCACTGGGTCCTTTGCTGGTCAGTGGGTGCCCTAAGCCATCCCTGCCCCCGGGTCACTCCGACTTCCTCTCTGCTCCCAGAGCGCTAGCCAGAGGACGTGGCTCCGCTGGGCTGGCTCTTTGTTTGTTTGCCTGTTTGTTCCTTTGTGTTCGTGTAAAACGATGATGACCCCCCCCCCGTAGCACTCACTGAACGCTTGCTGCGGGCTGGGCAGTGTGCCACATACTCAATATGCATTGTCTGTTTATTCTTACAACCACCCCTGAGGTAGGTATTTCCGATTTACAGATGAGAAAACTAAAGCCCGAAAAGACTGAGTAATTTGCCTGAGGTCACACAGCTAGTGAATGGAAGAGCTAATATCTGGACCCACCAAAGCAAGGACGCTTGAAGGCAAAGCACGAGACTAGAGTTCAAATCCCAGTGTTGTCCCCTAATCCCACTTCTGGTGATGGAGCCAGAAACAGTGATTGTTGATGTAGACAGTCAGCAAATAGCTGTTGTCCTGACAGCGCTAGGATTCACCCCCTCCTCTCTGTCTTCAGCCCATCGCGTCATCACCGTGCATGCCGTGACTGACTCAGCGTCATCGCTCACCCTCTGGCTCACCTACCATGTTGCCCCCAGCTGATCTTCCTAAAACACCCGTCAGATCCCCTCACTCTGCTGCATAAAACCCTCTGTGGGTCCTTCCCCCCTTTCAGGACAAAAGTCATACAAAGGTTGCCCCTAGTTTGGCACCCACTCCACTCGTCCTGGAGTCTTCTCAGTCCAGCCAAGCAGAGCTGAAGGGCAGACAGTCCTCGCCCATCTCTGCGGTGCTGCTGTTCACATCCATGTGCCATCCACGTCCTCCAGACCCTCTTCCTGCCCCCACCCCAGGCTGGACCCTCGGGATCTGCTGAAGTGTCACTGCTCTTGGGAATCCTTCCCCAGCTCCTTCCACCATGGTTTACAGCCCTCACTGCTCGTGTCTGCCACCACCAAGGGTCACCCTCTCGGGCAGGGTCTGTATCTGGGCCTTCATTTGTTCTTGCAATAAAGAAATATCAATTGAGGGAAGAAGTGTGTGCTCAGCATTGACACGGGGCTGGGGACATCAAGGGCCAGCAAGCCTCCAAATGTTCCGTTCCTTCGTGACGCTCATGCAATTTGGGAGATGAAACCAGTAGTTATACAGTGAGTCCTGAATTAGAACCGTGGTGCATGCTAAGAGGGAGAAGTTTGGATTTTATTGTGTTCTGTGGGCAGGCCCACCCTGGTCTGGGGAGGGAGGGAGTCAGGGCAAAAGCAGCTTCTCTGAGGCAGCGATGTTTAGGCTGAGGCCTGAGCGGAGCGCAGCGCGGGGTCTCGAAGGAGTTGGAGAGCCTGAGGACCAAGGATGCCTGTAAGTCAGGGCTTGGTGAGCAGGAAAGAGAGGTAGCCAGCTGGGGGCCAGGCTCCGTAGGTCTCCTCGGCCACATTAAGGACTTTGGATTTTATCTTAAGCGCAGTGGGAAGCCATTGACGCCTTCTAAGCAGGGGAGTGACATGATCGTATTTACATTCAAAAAAGATCACTCTGGCTGCTGTGAGGAAGTGGATTGGGAAGAGGCCCGAGTGTGGAGGCTATTGCGCTAGTGCAGAGATGGAGGCAGTGGAGCTGCCCAGAAGTGGACACTCAGGAGCTCCTAGGAGGTAAACAGACAGGGCCTGCGCCTGGGGGTGGAGGGAGAGGGTGGGCTCGAGCAGCTGCTCACTCAGTCAATGTTTGAGGTGGCTGGTGGACCATGGTCACCCTCCCTCGGCGCCTCCAGACCAGGGTCCACCCAGCAGCAGCCTCGGCCTCAGAGCTCGGCGTGGACCCAGTCAGTTCTTCAGACCTGAGCTGTACCTCACCGTGTGTAACAGATCAGTGAACGAGCTTTACCGTTCTCATCAGTGATTCCGAAGTTGAATTTTTAGCAATGATCATTCAAATGTCAGATGGAGAATAAGCCACAGGAACAGATCTCATGCGAATGGACCATGTCACAGTTTTGTTCAGATGTGTTCCTTGAGGCATCACTGCTTTAAAACCCTCGTCCAGTTGAAATTTGACGTATTATGTATCATCTTAGAAACACCTCAAGCCAGCACTTTGGGAAGTGTGTCCCCACGCAGGGACACTGGCACCCGTGACCGCACCCCACAGGGCTTCCAGTAACCATGTGTCTGCTTGTAGTGTAACTACGTAGGTGAACAGAATATTAATTTTGATATGTGATTAGAAAATTTTTTTTTGTAGGCTTTACCGCCAGCACCTGTTCAGAATCACACAAATAAGCATCAGGTATTCAATGCATCTCTTCAAGACCATATTTATCCAAGCTGTTTTGGGAATACTCCAGAGTGGAATAGTTCTAAATTTATAAGTCTTTGGGGATCAGAAGTGATGAATGATAAGAACTGGAATCCTGGCACTTTCTTGCCAGATACAATTTCTGGTAAGGAATTTGTTAAAAATTTCTTAAAGTTTTAAAGTAACCCGAGCTGAGTAGACTGCCACCGTTGTTGTCACCTTCCGGTAGAAGCCCTAGCACAGTCTGGAGCCAGCGTGCAGCGGCCCTGGGCTGCGTCTCGGCCTCGCCTCCATATCTAGTGGGGGATCCGTGGGCCCCGCCATCCCATTCCATCCTCACGTATCCGCCCAGGCTGCCCCACCGCACTCACTGAGCAGAGCAGGCCCTGGGCTCCCTGGTGCTTGGAGGCACGGTAAGCCTCGCCCTTGGCCCTGCCCACACTGGGGTCTGTCTTCCCCTCGTTACTAAGGGCCGTGTCTCCAGGGTTCTGAGTTCAGCTTTTGACATTAACTTGGCTCTCAAGCCGTGGTGACCCCGCAGACCCGAAACCCATGCTTAGGAGGTGGGGCACAGAGCCACAGGTGACTCGAGTGCTGGGACCTGCCTCCCTCCCTCTGATGCCTGCACTGACCCTACATGGGACCTGTCCCCTCCGACAGCTTCCCGCTCCCTGCCCCTGCCTCAACTCCGAGGCTCAGCTGTTACCACGGTGGCAGGGCCAGCGTGCGCTAAAGAGGGGCCGGCACCCACACCTCATCTGTTTTCACGTGGCGGGAACCCGCAGGGACCTGCCCTCAGCCCCTGCATGTGCTCAGAAAACAAGCTGGACTGTGCATCCTGATCTGTGCTTGGGAAGGATTTCTAGCTGTGTGACCTTGGGCAAGTTGCTTAGCCTCTCTGAGCCTCAGTTTCTTCATCTTTTGGATAGGAATAACAGTACCAACCTCAGAAGCTAGTTTTAAGACATTCAGTAAGATAACTTTTTAAAAGCACCTAGCACGGGAATTGGCACATAGTAGGTGCTCAATGAATTTGTCTTTCTTAAATGAAAAGCTAGTTGACGAGAAGCAGCCCTGGAATCCTAACTTCACTAGCAGCCCCGGTGGTAATGTTTAGTCATCAGCATGTTGTTTAGGTTTTGGCTAAATATTATTTCTCTTCGGAGCCTTAATTTTCCCATTCTTCTCTGAAGGGAGTGATTTATTAGGGGCAACGCTCTCCGAAACAAGACCTGACGCCCTTCCGCCTCCATCCAGCAGCGATACACCTGCAGTCTCAGATAATAAAGAGAAAAAAAATGCTGCAAAAAAGAAATGCCTGTACAATTTCCAAGATGCTTTTATGGAAGCCAACAAAGTTGTCATGGCAACCTCATCCGCCACGTCCTCCGTCTCCTGCACGGCCACCACGGTGCAGTCCAGTAACAGCCAGTTCAAGGTGTCGTCCAAAAGACCACCTTCCATAGGTAAGGCCGCCGGCTGCTGGAGTCCTGGTGATTGTTCTGCCTTTTCTGTTTCTTCTTTGTCGTCGGCGTTGTCATTAGCCCAGCCAGAGGTGTGAATTTCCTCAAAATTACTCACCTGCAAAGAGTGTGGTACTTAGGACTCAGGTGGGAATTTTCGTGGTGGTTCTTTGAGGCTTTGCGGTGCAGTATCTGGAGGGTCTCTGTTAACATTGTTCTGTGATGGGAGAGGCTGTTGCCTTTTGAGCACAAGGAGGCGTTTGCTGGAAGCTGTGTCAGAAAGACAAGATGGGTTGTAGCACGCTGAATAAGGTCAGGGACCATAGGACCCGTGAGGACGCTCGAGGGAGGGAGTAGGGTGTGCAGGCTGCTCTTTGCAGAAGCTTGCCAGCCACTAGCAGTGTCAGCACCAGGGATGCAGAAGTCACCGTCGTGCAGCCATCGGGGTCCTCATTGATTCAGGTAAGTGTCACCTATGACGTTGAAACCTCCAGATGTCCACTTGGGGAACGTGCTGGGTCCCCAGTCTGAGAGCACCGTCCCCACGCGACTGGTCGGTAGTATGTGAGTAGGCGCGTCCTCGCCAGTGTGGACCAGCAGCCGGAGGTGCTCCCCGTCACTGTCAGGTGCATTCGCACCAAAAATGACTCACCGGAATCTGCCCGACTCGAATAATGAGGAGACAGGTGAAACCCAGACTGTGGGGCAGCTGGCCCAGACTCAAAAAATGTCCTTGTTGTGGAAGGGGAAGAAAAAGGGTTAAGAGGCTGGGTTGGGGGAGAAAGCTGTAAAGGATATTCGGGGGAATTGGAAGTGTGAGTGTGGAGTGCAGGCCGGGCATGGTGATGGTACTGTGAGAACACAGAGAAAAGGCCGTCTTCTCTGGAGCTCACACTGAAGTAGTTAGGGGTGAATACAACTTACTTCCAAATAGTATGGCAAAAAAACCGTGTATGAGAAATAACATCAATATGACGAAGTATTAACAATTGATGATGTTAGGTAGAGGGCTGATGGATGCTCATGTACTATTCCTTCAAGCTGTAGGTTGGAATATTTTCCAAACAGAAAGTTGGTACAGATTTTTTAATTGAGGGAAATATGAATGACCAGTGTCTTTTCTTCAGCCATCGGAAGTGACCCTCGTGGCATCTTTAAATGCAGGTGAAGTCTTCCACGGCATCAGCAAGGACGACCACAGACACTCAGCCCCGACTGCGCCTCGGAGCAGCCCCACGGGGCTCGCCCCGCTGCCCTCTCTCTCTCCTGCTGCGCTGTCACCGGCCTCCACGCCTCACCTCGCAAATCTCACAGCCCCGTCGTTCCCCAAAACTGCTACCCCAGCTCCTGGCTTCGTGGACGCATGCAAGAGCTTCTGTGCAGCCCCTGTGGCGCCCCCGCCCCCCACCACGGACGGCTCCCTCAGCGCACCTCCCAGCGTGTGCAGGTGAGCCCCAGAGGCCCTTCCGGAAGTGCGGTGTCTGTTCCAGGACAACACAGCGGGGGACAGGCAGGGCACCCCAGCAGAGGCCACGGTCAGGGGCAGGCTCTGCAAAGGGCAGTCTGCCCATAGGCAACAGCAAGGTGTGTTCCTCGCGTGGTCTTTAAGCTGTATTTGTTGTACATTGACTAGAACCAGAGGAAAGGTTGTAAAGTGTGTTTACAGAGCACTGGGCAGCAAACACCCAGTAGGTTAAAAAGAAAACCACCCTACCCTTGGACTCCCCTGTGTGATGGCCCTCCCTTTGAGCGCCCCGTTGCAGGCGGTGGTGGGAGGGGCCGCCGCAGAGCGAGCAGACACCCTGCCCGTGAGCCCCTCCTGAGTGGAATGCCTGCCTGGTGCACGTGGTGTGTATCTTCCGTAAACCGCCCGGCGCTGGGGCCACCTCGCCCACGACGCTGCGTTGCCCTTCCTCTGTGTGACTGGCGGCCACTTGCCTTGTGTGCCTGTCCGCTCTGGGAAGCGGGCACATGGCAGGTGCCGTGGGGGGCGTGCTGCTGCGCTGGGGCCCCCGGGGCTGACTGCCTGCTCACCAGCCTGTTCGCCTCTGCAGCGACCCCGACTGTGAAGGGCACCGCTGTGAGAACGGGGTCTATGACCCGCAGCAGGATGACGGTGACGAGAGCGCGGACGAGGACAGCTGCTCCGAGCACAGCTCTAGCACCTCCACGTCCACCAACCAGAAGGAGGGCAAGTACTGTGACTGCTGCTACTGTGAGTTCTTCGGGCACGGCGGGGTAAGTCGGGGCTCCGGGCGGGGGGCGGGGTAGGTCGGGGCTCCACATGGGGTAGGTTGGCGCTTCATGCAGGGAGCAGGGTAACTGCTGCCCAGTACCCGGGGCTCCACGCGGAGGGGGGCCCAACCACTTGGGGCTCCACACGGGGGCGAGGTAAGTGCTGCCCCTTACCTGGGGCTTCACACGGGCGGAGGTGGGTAAGTGCCGCCCCCTACTCGGGGCTCCACGCAGGTGGGGAGGTAAGTGTCCCCTGGCCACTCAGGGCTCCGTGCAGGGGCCCGGGTAAGTGCTGCCCCAACTCTTGGGGCTCCACGTGGGGGGCGGGGGGTGGGGTGGTCCTCCTGCATGGATTCGGAGTTTCTAGAAGCACCTAAAATATGTGTGTAGGATGGATGTTTTTAAATTGCATGTTGTGCTTAAATTAGAGTTGAATCAGTACCGTTATGTTGTATGTAAAACTGTTTGCTCTACAGTTAAAATCCAGATACGAGCTGAAACAGTAATTCCACTTCTGGGTTGTACTTATCCTCAAGAAATAATTAAATATTGGCCCGAGACTTGGCTAAAAGGATTTTCATCACTGCATTTTTGTATTCATTCGTGTGTTTTTAAATAGTTGGTGAGGTGGGGGCACCCGCTGAGCGCCCAGCAGTAGGGTATTGTCTAGTTGGGGGTGTCCGTACAGCGGGGTACTCTGTAGCTGGTTGCAGCAGTTTCCTATGTGTACAGTTTGGCTCGTCTTATTTAAATACGAGACTATTAAAACACACAGTCGATCCTCGTTATTTGTAGAGTCCATATCTATGAATTCACCTACTCCCGAATGTTTATTTATAACCCAAGTGGATGCCAGTGGTGCGTCTACAGTCATGGGCGGACGTGTGCAGTGGCGCAGAGAGCTTGATTTGCCCAGCACGCAGGTTCTTCCCACCTGAGGGCGAGCAGGCTGGTTTGATACTCACTGCTGTAGTGCCCACAGCACCTGTGCAGAACAGAACTCCTGCCAGTGTTGAGAACCGACTGTACGTACCTTTCCGGAGCAGTAACTTTTAAATAAGGAAGTGCTAGCCATGGTCACCTTGGGGAGAGGCGGCAGGAAAGGTGTGAGGCTTGTAGGTTTTCTTTTTCCCTGAGTCCTGTTTGCATTTTCTAAACATGTGCCTGTGTTTTAATGGTCAGTAAGAAAACTTGGCAGTGGAGTTGTAGGCATTTTTTTCTTTTCTGGCTCCGGAAAGGAAATCATAAACGGATGAAAAGATTCTGTAGACACCTGCAGTTGTCACGGAAGGATCATCATAACGTATTACGTAAAAAAGTACATTTATCAGTATTCGTAATTGTTTCTTTTTGGTTTAAAATAGCCATTTGTGTACACAGTTGTACGTATTCTACCAGACTTTCCATGAATATATAAAAACGCTGGAGGGGGAGGTGCCAAAATACTGCCTTCAGGTGACTTGGTGACGAGTGTGTCCTGCCAGTCACTTACCTTAACACCCTTCCTTTTCACAGTGAACATGTATTACATTAATAATAAGAGTTATTTTTAAAGATATGGTCTGAAATCGTTATATTCAAAGTTGTTAAAACTTGAAGCTTCACTTAGTCATGTTCTTATTTAACTGTCTTAGCCTCCAGCTGCACCAACAAGTAGAAATTATGCAGAAATGAGGGAAAAGCTTCGTTTACGCCTGACCAAGAGGAAAGAAGAGCAACCTAAAAAAGCGGATCAGATCTCAGAAAGGGAAAGTGTCGTTGACCATCGAAAGGTAGAAGACTTGTTACAGTTTATAAACAGCTCAGAGACCAAGCCGGTCAGCAGTACTCGAGCAGCCAAGCGAGCGAGACATAAGCAAAGAAAGGTAACAGCACGCCTGGGCTTCTGTGGCCACTGCCCTTCGGGCGTCTCTCCAGGGCATTGTGCGTGTCAGGAGGTCAGGCCTGTGAGAGCCCCTGTCTGCCTCTCAAGGCCTGAATTGGAAGCTGGTTAAAGAGCCTACTTTGTTCGGTTTTCAGGAGACCATTTATCCTTTGGTATCAGGGGTTTGTAAACGGAGCTGAAGCAAGCCTTCAAGTCCTTATCCTGAAGCCATGGCTGTGTGGGCACCCTTCTCTCCCAAGGAAGGGGAGGAAGAGGGGCCCTTGATGTAGAGGGGACAGGACAAGGCGGATCTGCATGGGCTGTGGAGACTGGGGTTGAAGACGGGGTGACTTTGCTCTGGGGCTGTGACAGGGCCTTTGCACAGCGACTCCTCCGGACGCAGGCCAAGTAGCCCCCACGCCTGCTTCCCTGATCCTGCCCCAGCTCTCTTCAGAACAGAGAAGGAGCAGGCAGCATCCTTCCAGAGGGGACCCTGGGTGGCATGGGTGTGAGGACTGCAGAGTAAGGTGACCAGACCCCGGGGAGCCAGGAGTCCACACTTCCCCAGGGGCAGTGGTATCAAACAGGCAGCTGCCTTTTGAGACCAGACAAGTCATCCAGTGGGAGTGGCCCGGGGGCATGAATGGACTGGACCTGAGGCCTGATGACCGGTCATGACATGCAGAGACTCTGTGTTTGCTGACAAATGGGACGTTCCTCACTTCTCAGTACATGGAAAGTGATAGGAATAGCATCTGCTCTGTGATTCAGTGTGACCCCCCGCTCCCCACCCTGCCCAAAATTTATTTTTTCTTGGGGGATTTCCCACAGGGCAGATTCTGGTTCCTACAGCCAAAAGGTATTCAAGAGCCAGGCAGACTTCAGAGGGCGGACCTGGGCTCAGTGTGAGGAACGCGGGAAGATAACAAAGGTGCTAGCTGTGGAATGGATGGCTCTAGGGAGAACTGAGGGCCTGTCCTCAGTGTGGGCAGTCTGCCAGACACTGACTGGAAGATGCTCGTGGAGGCTGGACCATACGTCCTGTAGTGCTACTTCCAGCCTAGCAATGTGTGATTCTAAGGTCGTTGCGATTATTCCGCTAAGTGGTTTAACCATCCAGGGCTCTGCTTGTGCCTCCGGATCGTGAACGAGGTCTGCAGTGGCTGCTGGCTACGGTTGGAGGCTGTGGGGAGAAGACACGGTGATGGGGGAGAACCTGCAGAACCCAGAAGCGTTAACAGCATTGGGGGCCCAGAGGGTGCCAAGGCCTGGGGCCGGGGCGGGGGGCTTCCCTTTGGGGTTCACCAAAGGCCTCTGGGGCTTCTCCAAGCCCACCACTCTCAACCTTTGTCTCCTGTTCTCTGTCCTGTGGGCTGTCTGAGGCAGAGCCTGGTGCTACAGCCACTTCGGGCTCACTCGGGCCAGGCTGAGCCTTTGAAGCGGGTGCCATAGGCCCTCCCCAGCACCCTCTCTCACCGGGGACACTTCCTGGGTGCTCTCTGCCTTGCACCACTTTTTAAGTGCATCCCCCAGCCCTGCTCTGAGGCTCGTTGACTGTGGGCTGGTTGTTGAAGTAAAGGCGGTAGGCACTGTTCGTGAATTCGCCTCTAGGTTCTGTGCTGCAGCAGCTCCCCCTGCAGGCCTGTGTGGGAGGCATGCCACTGGGTGCCGGTGCTGATCCAGGACTGGTTTGTGACTGGTCCAGGACTGAGAAGGAGCTTCTCCTGGAGTGTAAAGCTGCTTCCAGTGTCGTTTGTGGAGACAGTCTTATTGTGAGGAAACACAGCTGGCCCGTGTGCGCCAGCATGCATGCTGACAGAGCTGACTCACACTCAGGCACTAGCTCCGAGTCTCACTGCAGACGTGGCCAGGGACCACTCCAGGAGCCTTGTCTCAGTGCCTGTCTCCCAGGAAGGGCTTCCTTTTCAGCGTAAAGGAGCAAGGATTTTAAATCGTTTTCTCCTAAATTACCATGTTAATTTTTTTAAAAGCCTGCCATTGTTCAATCTTTTGACATAATTTTATGCTAAATTTTTCAAAAAGACGAGTAAATTTGTCTCTTCAAGTATATTTCTACTGAAATATTAAAGCATCATGAGAAAATAGTTTAAACTTGGAAGGTCCTTTAAAGCTTCCCATGGAGCCTGTTTTTGCCAAAGTTTCTCATAAACTCACCTGTTGAGGACTGAGTAACATAAGGGGCTGGTGAGAGGTAAGGCCTCTCAGGACTCCATTTGTTTTCTAAACAGAAGGAGTGGCTTCCGTGGACGCTCCGGGGCCTGTATCACTGCTGAACACGCTCTTCACTCCAGGGCTCGTTAATTTCCTGTCACACTGGATGGCAGAAATACACCGAGATCTATTTGCCGTGTAGTAGTGACTGCTAGTCATTTGCTCTGTCATGCTAGTGAAAACATACGGGGACCTTTGCTTATTTACTAGGTGTGAAAAAATAGTCTTCAGTTTTTTAGCCCGCATGTCCTGCCTGTCCTGTGTATCCATGGTGATGTGTTAGCGTCAGCCTTCACCCAGAAAGGTGTGCTTGCTGGGAGTTGTGGTAGGACATGGGCAGCCGTTGAATGTGGCACAGTGACTCCTGCGCTGAGGGCCTCAGCAGACGGGTTGTCGGTGTGTTTTTTTGCCCGGCCCACGGAGAGCAGAGCCAGTGGGAGGGCTGGACAGGGGCACAGTGGGTGCCCAACATTGGTCGGTGCCCCTCCCACGAGGCCGCAGGCTTCGAGGAGCTGGAGGCTAAGTCCCACCCCCTGCCCCAATGAAGTATATAGCATGGTAGATTTATACACCACGGTAAACCCAAACGAGACTTGTGGCCATCGAGTCAATTCCAACTCATAGCGACCCTGTAGGACAGAGTAGAACTGCCCCATAGATTTTCCAAGGAGTGGCTGGTGGATACCGTGGTAGATAGAGGAAATCTCACCAGTCTGTACAATAAAATCATTTGGCATGAGTCTTAGTTATCCAGTGCTGCTGTAACAGAAATACCACAAGTGGGTGGCTTTAACAAACAAATTTATTTTCTCACAGTTTAGGAGGCTAGAAGTCCAAATTCAGGGCGCCAGCTCTAAGGGAAGGCTTTCTCTCTCTGTTGACTCCGGGGAGAGGTCCTTGTCTCTTCTGAGCTTCTGCTCCTGGGCGCTCTTCATGTGGCTTGACATGTGTCTTCCCCCATCTCTGCTTCCTAGCTTGCTTGTTTAATCTGTTTTAATCTCAAAAGAGATTAACTCAAGATACATCCTACATTAATCCTGCCTCATTAATGTAACAAAGACAACCCATTCCCAAATGGGGTTATAACCACAGGCATAAACCAAAAAGCCTGTTGCCTTTGAGTTGATTCCGACTCATAGCAACCCTATAGGACAGAGTAGAATTGCCCCATCGGGTTTCCAAGGAGCAGTTGGTGGATTCGAACTGCTGACCTTTTGGTTAGCGGCCTGAGCTCTTAACCAGTGCACCACCAGGGCTCCACCACAGACATAGAGGTTAGGATTTACAGCACACATTTTTGGGGGACACAATTCAATCCATAACAGGGTAGGTGTGTTTTGAGCTTTCGGCTGCTTCTAGCCCTTTCAGAGTTCGTTACTGTCCTGTTGTGTGGTTAGCTTTTGAATTACCTTATTTTCTGTGTGTCTCAATATTTAGACTGCCTACCGTGGCCCTAAGTCGCCTTTTCTTTTCCCACCGACAGCTGGAAGAGAAAGCCCGCCTGGAGGCCGCAGCCCGGGAGCGGGAGCACCTGCATGTCCTGGAGGAGCAGAGGCGGCGGGAGGAGGAGGAGGAGGAAGAGCGGCTCCAGGAGGAGCTCCGGCGCCTTCAGGAGCTTCAGCAGCTGAGAGCTGTGAAGAAGAAGAAGAAGGACAGGCCCGGTAAAGACTGCCCCAAGTTGGACATGCTGGCTCGCAATTTTCAGACGGCCACAGAGCTGGTACCTAGCTCTGAAAACATCCCCAATGGCTCCCTGGAGCACACTGAAGAACCAGAGACCTCATCTCGCTCCCCTTCCAGACATGTGAACCACGCAGAGCCAAGGCCAGGGCCGGACGAAGACGCCGCAGAGCCCGCGGGCACCAGAGACTCCAGACTCCTGCTCCGGAAGGAGGTCAACGGGAAGGCGCCTGAGCCGCTCTCTTTCCTCTTTGACATCATGCACCACCACAAAGAGGGGAGCGGCAAAGCGAAGCTCAGGCAGAGCAGCAAGGCCAGCCCCAAAGCCACAGAGGCTCCGCCCAGAGCCCGGCCCCAGACTGACGCCAAGGCCAAAGCTGTTGACCTCACTTCCCTCCCGGAGCAGAAGAGAGAGGAGAAGAAGGTCAACAGCAATAACAACAACAAAAAGCAGCTGAATCACATCAAGGAGGAGAAGGCCACACCAGTCCCCACCGAGCCCGCCTCTCCCGGCGAGTGTCCGCAGAACGGCAAGCTGATCCTGGCAGATTCCCCGCAGCCGAAGGGCAAGAGCAAGAAAAACAAGAAGAAGAAAGGAGACAGAGCCAACAATTCAATTGGTAAATACAGAACCAAGGAAGGTGTTTCTAGCCTGTGGCTTCTCACTGCCTGGGTGAGACGGGCAGTCGGAGGACCCCCCTGGTTGGCCATTCTCCTGCAGCCTGTCCCCCTCCTGTGGCTGGGATGGTGCCTTACCTGTCTCTGGCTTTGTGCTTGTTGTGGCCTTTTCACCACCGGTGAGGGACGGATAGTTCAAGAAGTTGCATCCACGCAGCCACCCATCATCAGCACGTGGCCGCGTTTGCTGTCTCTCCCTCCCCCTCTCTCTCCCCCTGTTCTTTTTCTGAACTAAGTGAGAATAGGTTGTAGATGTTAGGCCCTTTTACCCCTAAATACGTGCATGTGAATTCCCTCAAAACAAGGACATTCTTTTACAAAACCACAGTGCAATGATCAAAATCAAGAAATTAACACTGATATAATACAATTATCTAATGATAGGCCTTACCCAGATTTCTCCAGTTGTTCCATTAACATCCTTTATAGCAAAAAAAAAAAGTGTTGTTTTTTCTTGGCCTAGGATCCAGTCCAGGATCACATGCTGCATTTAATTGTCATGCCTCCTTAATTTCCTTTAATTTGGATCAGTTCCTCAGGTTTTCTTTGCTTTTTATGACCTTGATGTTTTTGAAGAGCATAGCCATTTGTTTTTTGAAAGATCCCTTGATTTGGGTTTGTTTGATGGTTCAGCGGTTCAAAACACATTGGACTCAAATTATATGTTTTTGGCAGTAAGACCGTAGAAATGATGTGTCCTTCTAGTGTGTTGTATCAGGAGGATGTAATGTCTATTTGTCCCATCACTGGGGGTGCTAATTCTGATCCTTTGGCTGAGAAGCGTGTGCTCCGCTGTGAAGTGACCGTCCCCTCATTGCCAATTAGTAGGTGTGTTGTGGGGAGACGGGTCTGTTTCTCGTCGGGCACTCACCACTAGGGTTAGTAGCCTTTGGTGGTTCTTGCCTCAGGTGGTTGGTACGTTGCTGTTTGACCACTGGTGGTTTTTCTAGGACAATTCTCCCTTCTGTGTTCATTTGGCATTCTGCTCTGTGGAAGAGCTTTCCTTCTGCCCCTTCGTTTTTCATTCCTTTCTTCGTCTCAGGGTGGATTTATGGATCTGTAATTTATGCCGTCGACGGTGATTCTTTACTGACACTCTGCATCTGGATGCTCTAGTCCCGGGTCTGATCATCGGACGCCTCCTGAGTGCTTTTCACGCTTCCCGTCTTTCCTTGAGCCGTCCTTAGTTTCTGGCATAGTGAAAGGTTCCAGACTCATCTTGGACTCTGCCTATCCCAGCCCCATAGTCAGGCATTTCTCCAAGGAGCCCTGGTTCTCTTTAGTAGAGAGTGGGATATAGAGATTGAGATCCGAGTGCTACTGGTGGATCATTGCTGCTGGGCCCTCACAGTCGACAGAGCTAGGAAGTGCGTGTGTGTGTGTGTGTGTGTGTGTGCGCGTGCATGTGCACATGTGTGTGCTGTTGTGTGTGTACGTGGCACAAGTACATCTATATCTGTTTCTATACCTAATTCTGATATTATCAGTTCACACTGACACCTCTAATTCCACTCTAGTACTACAGGGTTCAAGATGCCCTGGTGGCAGAAACAGTTAAGTGCTAGGCTGCTAACCAAAAGGTTGGTGGTTCCAACCCAGCCAGCAGCTTTGCAGGAGAAAGACCTGGAGATCTGCTCCCGTAAAGATTACAGGCTAGGAGACCCGTGGGGCAGTTTGGCTCCATCAGCTGGAGTCCCTGTGAGTTGGAATGGATTCAGCGGCACCCACAACAGCAGGGTTCATTCCAACCCTCCCCCTTTCCTTGTTTGTAGCTCTGTTCTCTCACAGTAAAAAATGGGATTCCCCTTCTCTGCAGTGTAGCTGCTTACTTGTTTATTCCTAGAGTAGCTTCTGAGCTGCCCCCCTTCTGTAGCACTGTGAAAACCGGGGACTCGTTTTCAGTCTTTGCTTGCAGTTCTTGTTGACTGTAGCCTAAGAGCATGGAGTCAGAATGCTGGTTAAGTCACTTGGATTATCCTCACCTCCCCCACCCCGGTACAGTCCTGGGACTCAAAGAGATGAAGCTGGGCTCGTTGGTCTCTGTCCTGTGTTAACAGTCACTGGATTATCCTCAGCCGGCCCCCCCCAGTACAGTCGAGGGACTCATGTGAGATCAAGCTGGGCTCGTCGGTCTCTGTCCTGTGTTAACAGTCACTGGATTATCCTTACCGCCCCCACCCCACCCCGGTACAGTTGAGGGACTCATGTGAGATCAAGCTGGGCTCGTCAGTCTCTGTCCTGTGTTAACAGTCACTGGATTATCCTCAGCCGGCCCCCCCACCCCGGTACAGTCGAGGGACTCATGTGAGATCAAGCTGGGCTCATCGGTCTCTGTCATGTGGTCTCTGTCATGTTCTGTTTTGGTTTTAGTTCTCACTGACCACACTCCCTTTTCCCCTGTCTCATTCCCATCTACCCCCTGTAGGGAACTAATTGTTTCCTTCCTTTTTTATTTTATTTTTACAGAAAAGGTAACGTACTATAGTCTTTGGCTTTCCCCCGCCACTTAACGTGTTCTGGAAATCCCTGTGTTCCTTCACTGAGATCTTCCTCATTCTTAGAGCTGCATAGGACTCACCTGTAGATACACTGTCACGTAGCCTCCTGTTCTCTGTACGAGCATTTAGGGGTTTCCAGTGACTTGTCATTACAAACAGTGCTGCAGTGAGTACTTGTGTGTGTCTGGGTTTGTGTTGTCTGGAGCTGTACCAGAGAGGGATTTCAGGGTTAAGGTCCACGTGTCTGTAGTCCTGCCGGATCTCGCCAGCTTCTCCTCCAAGCCCCACAGCGGCGGCAGGGCACCTGCGTCCCCAGCTTCGCCGGCGCAGCGTCTCGTCTTGTCGTTTTAATTTGTGAGGAATTGTACCTCGGTGTAGTTTCAACTTGCATTTTCCTGTAATTACAGTGAGATCATTACTTTTTCAGGGCTGTTTCTTTATCTCCTTGGAAATTTTCTGTTCATATCTTTGAAAAACATTTTTTGTTTAACTGTGTTACACGCTGCAGATATTTCCTCCCATGTCATAAGCTGTCTTTTGGTCTTGTTTATGATGCTTTTCAGCCAGGCCGTGTTTACATGGGGGCAGTGGGGGTTCAGTGGTGAATGTGGGAGGCCCGGCTTAATTCCCGGCCAGTGCACCGCACACGCGGCCGCCACCCGTCGGTCAGCAACGGAGGCTTGCGTGCTGCTGTGATGCTGGAAAGATAGACATCAGTGGAGCTTCCAGGCTGAGACAGACTAGGAAGAAAAGCCTGGCAATCTGCTTTTGAAAAACCAGCCAGTGAAAACCTTATGGATCCCAATGGTCAAATCCCACTGTGGATGAGGGTGCCGTGAGTCGGGGCCAACTTGACAGCCGCTAACAGTAGCAACACTTTTTTGTACAGGCCATCCTCAACTTAGGACGGAGCTGCATTCCGACGGCTGTCGTAAGTCAGTTCTGACGTAAATTGAGTACCTCTTTTTCTTTTTTTTTAGTTTTCATTATTATTGCCTTTTATTATTAGTATCTTTATAAATCCCATCCTTGGACATGTTCGAGTGAATGCCTGAGAATGAGAACATGAGCAAATTACATGCTGCAGCGTTGTCTGTAGCGCACATTCCTAACAGGAAGACGTCCAAAAAGAACAAAAACAGATGGTCTTACGTGCGATTTGTCGTAATTAGGGGACTACCTGCTACCTGTAGTCAGTTCGTCCATCTTTTCTTTTATTGCCTCTAGATTTTGAATAATTGTTAGAAAACTTTTCCTTACACTAAGTTTAAAGAGGAATGCAACTGTGTTTTCTCCTAGCACTTGTATGATTTTTCTTTTCCACTTAGAGTTTATTCTTGTGTAGGGGGTGAGGTGTGGAGCCAGGTTTATCTTTTTCCAGATGATTAACAGTCATCTCAGCGCTAGTTATTAAAAAGTTCGTCTTGCCCCAGCGATTCAAGATACCACCTTTAGCATATATTAAATTTGCACGTGTAGTTAAATCTGTTTCTGGAATTTATCCTTTTCCACTTTATTTATGTGCCATCATCACACTGCATTATTTTTAGAGGCTGTCTTAGCTGCCTAGTGCTGCTGTAACAGAAATACCACAAGTGGGTGGATTTAACAAACAGAAATGTATTTTCTCACAGTTTAGGAGGCTAGAAGTCCAAATCCAGAGTGCCAGCTCTAGGGGAAGACTTTCTTTCTGTGACAGCTGTGGAGGCATGTCCTTGTCTCTTTACCTTCTGCTTCCTGGTTCCTTGGAGATCTCCATGTGGCTTGGCATCAATCTTTCCCCATCTCTGCCTACCTAATCTACTCCTTTTATCTCTTGTAAGAGATTGACTCAGTATACACCCTGCACTGATCCTGCCTCGTTAGCATCACAGAAAACTCATTCCCACGTGGAATTATAACCACAGGCATAGACGTTAGGAGATACAGCAGGTGTTTTTTGGAGACAATTCAGTCCGTACCAGAGAGGTGAGAGTGTTTTCACGCCTTGTAGGACTATTCTCCTCATAACCTTTCTTCCTCAGGGTTTTCCTGCCCAGCCTTTCATGTTTGCTTTTCCGTATAAACTTTAGTGCCAACGTGCCTAGCTCCGTAAGAAGGCCTGCAGGTGTCTTTAGTGTGATTACGTTAAATTTAAATTAGGGAGAACTGATGATGTCTTTTATGATGTTGATCGTTTTACCAAGAACAGGCATGTCTTTCCGTTTGTTTAAGTCTGCTTTTGAGTCTTTCAGGAATGTTTTACGTTTTCTCTCTTAGTGGGTTTTCCACATTTCTTATTAAGTTTATTCCTGAGTGTTTAATCTTCTGTTTTAAATGAGGCCTTCTCTGCCGTTCCCTCTGCTGACTCTGCCCCGTCCAGTGTAGCAGCCACTTGGTACTTGTTCCTGGGCACTGAGCTGAGGCTGGGCCAGGTGGAAGTGTGTAGTAAGTGTAAGTACACACTGGAGTCTGCAAACCTAGTGTGAAGAGAGTGGAAAGTATCTCAATTATAATTTCTTAAACACTGATTACATGTTGTAATGCTTTCTGATAAGTTAAGTAAAATGTATTATTGAAATTAACTTCACCGTTTTTTGTTTTTTTTTTTTTTTTTCTTTTTTAATGTGGCTACTAGAAAATTGATTGTGAAGATGGCACAGGACCAGGCAGTGTTTCCTTCTGTATGAGTTGGAACTGACTCAATGGCACCTAACAACTAGAAAATCTTAAACTAGAGAAGTGGCTCACATTATGTTTCTACTGGACAGTGTTGCTGTAACTGACTGTCTCTATTAAAGCTGTTTATTCTTGTTAACTTTGTGTCTTCTGCCTTACTGAAGCCTGTCCCTGGATGGCGCAAACGGTTAAACATTCGACTACTAGCTGAAAGGTTGATGGTTCAAACTCAGCCAGAAGCGCCTTGGAAGAAAGGCCTGGTGATCTGCTTCCGAAAGGTCACAGCGGTGAAAACCCTGAGGAGCAGTTCTACTCTGCACACATGGGTCACCAAGAGCTGAGATCTACCTGATGGCAACTAACAACAAGAGCCTGACACCATTATTTTACTGTTTGACTCTTAATATTGGTTCTCTAGGATTTCCCAGGTGTATTATCAAATATTCACAAAAAGAGAAAGGTTTACTGTTTTTTTTTTTTTAGTTCCTCTACCTCTATTTTCTGTTTAACTGCTTTGTTCCTGGTATGAACGGAAATATCTCTGGTATTTCCACGTTAAGTAAGAGGCTGGCTTCAGCACTAAAGTCCCTGCGCTGTATCGAAGCTAAGATAGTGTCCGCTGGCTCCTGCTTCCCTGAGTGTTTTGATCGGGAATGGGCGTTGGATTTTATCAAAGGCTCTCCCCAGCATCTGTGAAGATAATCCTGATTTTTCTTCTTACCCATACCCATTGCCGTCGAGTTGATTCTGACTCATAGTGACCCTGTAAGACAGGGTAGAACTGCCCCATAGGGTTTCCAAGGCTGTCATCTTTACAGGAGCAGACTGCCACAGCTTTCTCCTTCAGAGCGGCTGGTGGGTTCAAACCACTGACCTCTCAGTTAGCAGTCGAGCACTTAACCACTGCACCACCAGGGTTCCTTCTTTTCTTTTTACACCTATTTATATGGTATGTTGTATTACTGGATTTCCTAATATTGAACCAACCTTGCAGTCCTAAAATAAATACCACTTTCTTATGGTGTATTATATATTTATTTTGTTTTGAGTTCAGTTTGCTCTTATTTAGTGTTTTTACATCACTCTTTGTAAAAGAGAATTGTCTGTAATTTTCTTCTTTTCTGTACTGTCTATGTTAGCTTTGGGTATTAGTGTTATACTTGTTTTATAAAAATAATTAGGAAGTGCTTCTGCATTTTTGATGTTCTAAAACAATTGATGCAGCATTGGGACTACCTAGGCTCTGAAGGTGGGATAGAAATGCCCTTTGCAACCATCGGGGCCTGGTATATTTTTATGCAGGGTACTTCATTGTTAACTCACTGTCTCTTTCCTCTGTGGAAATTGGTCTGTTTAATATTTCTATCGCTAATGAGGTTAATTTTGGCAAACAGTGTTTCCATAGTAAATTACCGTTTTCAACCAGGTTTCCAAATTTATTTGCATAGATGTCTGCAAAGTAGTGTCAAGATTTTCTGACAATGTTTTCAGTGATTCTTCTCCCCCTTGGCGTTGCTTGTTTTGTATGTTTGTGCTTTCTCTCTGTTTTTCTTCAAGTTAGTTAGTAGTTGGTCTGTTTTGATTTTTTTTAATAACCAGGCCCTTGATTTATTAATTAGGTTTTGCTTTTGTTCTTTCCTCTGTCTCGTTAATTTGTGCTTTTGTCTTTATTTCTTTTCTTATGTTTTACTTTATTCTTTTTCTAATTTTTTGAGTTAGGAATTTAGATTGTTTTCATGCCTCCGTTTTTATTGAGAAAAGCTCTTTGAATTTTCCTCTGATCATTGCTTTAAGTCTATCTCGTAGCATCTGATAGATTATTTCCATTAATAATTATTATTAAATAATTTTAGAATTTCTGTAATTTCCATTTGTTTTCCCCCTTTCACCAATTAAGTGACTTTCAGATTTCCAGTTGGGAGGACCTTTTTTTGGTTAATAGTTTGTAGGTTTTTGCATCGTGATCAGAGAATATTATTTGTAATATTTCTGCTTCATGAAACTTACTGATATTTTCTTTGTGATCAATATATGATCAACTTTTGTGAATGCTTTATGTGCACTTGTGAAGGAAGCATAATCCTCTGTTATCATGGTAGAAAGTTCTGTAGGTTGTCTTTTCACTCTTTTGATGAAATCTTTTGATGAACGTAAATATTTAATTTTTATGAAGTCCGTGTTATCTATTTTGTTTTCTGCTGCTTATGCGTTCTTTGTGTTTGATAGTCTGTCATTGAAAAAAATTAAGTCCCATAGCTTTCCTCCTATATTTTCTTCTAAGAACTTATAGTTTTAAATTTAACATTTAGGTCCTTTATACATTTTAAATTAGTTTTTGTGTATAGCCTGAGGTATGGATCTTGCTTCATTTTTCTGCATGTGGAAATCCAGTATTGCCAACATCATTTGTTAAAGAGACTTTCTTCCCCATTGAATAAATGTAGCTCCCTGGTCAAAAATCGATTGGCCATAGATGTTTGGATTTATTTCTGGGTTTTCAGTTCTTTTCCATTAGTCTGTGTGTCCATCACTAAACCAGTACCAGCCTGTTTTGATTACTGTAGCTATGTAATATGTTTTGAAGTCAGGAAGTGTGAGACCTCCTACTTTGTTCAAAATTACTTTGGCTATTCAGTGTCTCTTGTCTTGCTATGTAAAATTGAGGATTAGTTTTTCCATTTCTGTAAAGAGTGCTGTTGGAATTTTTATTGGGATTGCATTGTATCTGTAGATGGTTTTGGGTAGTATTGACGTCTTGATTGTATTGAGTCTTCCAGTCCATGAGCACAGGACATCTTTCCACTTATTTAGGTCTGTTTTAGTCTCTTTCAGCAATGTTTTAAAATTTTCGTTGTAGAAGTCTTTCACATCCCTGGGTAACTTTATTTGTAGATGTTTTATTCTCTTAGATAAATGGAGGTGTTTTCTTAATCTCCTTCCCAGCTTTCTCCTTGCTAGTGTATAGAAACTGTTGTGTCTTGTATTCTGTTGCTCGAATCTTTAAAACTCAAGGCTTAGTTTGGCCCACAGCTCCAGGCGCTCGTCCACCTCTCTGAGTGGCTGTGAGCGACCTCCTGTGTCCAGGAGCTGTCCCTACACTCGCGTTGACGTGTGCCATCCTGTGCTGTGCAGGGAGGCCAGAAAACAGTCACTGGATGCGTTTCCTTTGCACCTCATCTTTCCTACTTGTCCTAAGTTGAGATTCCCAAAGGATGACACTCTCGGGCCTTGTTGGCCTTTCTCTGGATGCCCAGCCTTCCTCGTGAGACCCTGAGTCATGTGGGGCATCAGGTGAGCCTGTGGCCTTCTGGACGGGAACGACTTCCTAAACCTCTTTCTTTGCTTCTCCCAGAGGTTTTGAGGGCAGCACTGAGCTAGCAGAGACTGTCACAGAGCAGGCACACAGTGGGCTCTGAGGGACTACGAGTCCCCCACCCACCCACCCAGGAAGAAGGGACAGTAAATTGCCAGGCCCGAGCCCAGTGAGAGTGTGAGGAAGGGGAGACGGGAGGGTCCTTTCCAGTCACTGTTGTAGAGGCCTGGTGCCTGAGGAGAGGCGCTGGCTTGCGGCCGAGTACTAGGAATGCAGTTTTGCCCACATCGTCAGGTGACTTTGTGAAGGGAGGTCTGGGGTGTGGGTGGAGGTTTGGGAGTTGTCACCATCGGGGATTGTTGAAACCACGGGGATACAGTGCAGGGAGGGAGGGCCAGTGCAGAGCAGGACAAGACTGAGGGTGGGAGATCCAGACGCCAGCAGGTGCACAGGGGGTGACTTGTCAGTGTTGGGGGACGTGGCTGTGCAAGATGGGGGGACTGTGGCTGTGCAGGAGCTTCGGAAGCTTTCTCAGGTGGCGCTCCTCTGAGCTAACAGATGGGAAGGCATTTTGCCTTGTGTGCTATCTGGCTCATCAAAAATTTCACCTGTGATTATACAAGTAAATCCTGCCTTCATTGTGCTAGGAGAGGCCCAGTGATAGGAAGAAACCAGGTCTTTGTTTATGAAGGAGTCTTTAAAACCATCCCCCGTGGTAAGGTCTGTTGGGCAAGTGGAGATGCACCTTGCACGTAGAAGTTAAGGGGTCTCTACCTCTTCTGCTGAACATGCCAAGTGCTGTATCTGCACCACCAGCCCTCGCAGCAACCTGAACTCGTGCTGATGGGGCCCTCAGCTGGCACATGAGGCCCAGACGAGGCCTGGCTGGTGGGGAGTGGGCCTGCAGCAAGGCCTCGCCTGCCCACCGGCCCGGCCCACATGAGCGGCGTCTGCAGTGAGGCAGAAGGGTAGGCACTGGAGGGGAGATCAACTGAGATCCTCTAGGACCAGAACTTTGTAACTGAGTAATCCTGCAGCAGCAATCACCCTGCTCTCCTGCCTGTTTTCAAAGAAGAGGATTATTTAACTGCAGGGTGGAAAATAGCCTTGCTTCTTATTTGGAACAGCTTAGAAAGGATTTGATGAAGTCTCTGGCAAATCCGGAGCGCTCTGGTGTGTTTCCAGTGTAAACTGAATGCCTGGGAGAGCTGTCTTCTCTGTAGAGGTTGACATCTGCGTCCTGGGTGTAGTCACGTTCTCTTACCTCACCGTGTGCCTGCCCTCTGGGCAGCTCCTGTGGACGGCCGGCCCTCTCGCCCCCCAGCAGGGACTTCGGGAAGCCTCCGCCCTAAGCAGCTTTGTCGTTGTTGTTAGGTCCCGTCGAGTTGGCTCAAACACATAGCTACCATATGTACAAGAGAACGAAACTCTGCCCGGCCCCGCGCCATCCTCACTATCGTTGCTGTGTTTGAGCCTATTGTTGCAGCCACTGTGTCAGTCCATCTCATTGAGGGTCTTCCTCTTTTTGCTGACCCTTTACGTTACCAAGCGTGATGTCCTTCTCCAGGGACTGGTCCCTCCTGATAACATGTCCAGAGTACATGAGATGCCTCTAAGGAGCGTTCTGATTGTACTTTTTCCAAGAGAGATTTGTTCGTTCTTCTGGCAGTCCATGGTATATTTAATATTCTTCACCAACACCACAATTCAGATGCATCAGTTTATCTTCGGTCTTCCTTATTCATTGTCCAGCTTTCACATGCATATGAGGCAGGTGAATATACCATGGCTTGGGTCAGGTGCGTTTAGTCCTTAAAGTGACATCTTTGCTTTTGAACACTTTAAAGAGGTCTTTGCAGCAGATTTGCCCAATGCAATAACATCATTTGATTTCTTGACTGCTGCTTCCATGGGTGTTGATTGTGAATCCAAGTAAAATGAAATCCTTGACAACTTCAGTCTTTTCTCATTTATCATGATGTTGCTTATTGGTCCAGTTGTGAAGATTTTTGTTTTCTTTATGTTGAGGTGTAACCCATACTGAAGGCTGTGGTCTTTGATCTTCACCAGTAAATGCTTCAAGTCCTCTTCGCTTTCAGCAAGGAAGGTTGTGTTATCTGCATAATGCAGGTTGTTAATGTGTCTTCCTCCAATCCTGCTGCTGCATTCTTCTTCATATAGTCCAGCTCCTTGGATTATTTGCTCAACATACAGATTGAATAACTATGGTGAAGGGATACAACCCTGATGCACATCTTTCCTAGTTTTAAACCATGCAGTGTCCTCTTGCTCTGTCTGAACAACCACCTCTTGGACTATGTACAGGTTCCTTATGAGCACAGTTAAGTGTTCTGGAATTCCCATCCTTCTCAGTGTTATCCATAATTTGTTATGATCCACACAGTCAAATGCCTTCGTGTAGTCACTAAAGCACAGGTAAACATCTTTCTGGTATTCTCTGCTTTCAGCCAAGATCCATCTGACGTCAGCGGTGATACCGTCGTTCAGAGTCCTGTTCTGAATCAGCTTGAATTTTTGGCAGTTACCTGTCGGTGTACTGCTGCAACCGTTTTTTAAATTATCTTCAGCAAAATTTTACTTTTGTGTGATATTAATGATATTGTTTGACATTCTCCCTTCTCCAATTTATTCCATCACCATTATCTTCAATTCACTGCCCCCTAGGCTTCCCATCAAAGCTTTGGAATTGCTGTTGTCAATTTGATCTCACATAGATAATTCTTTTTTTGTACTTTAAATGAAGGTTTACAGAACAGAATAGTTTTTCATTAAACAGTTAGTACACATATTGCCCTGTGACAATGGCTGACAAACCCCTGACACGTCAACACTGTCCTTTCTCAGCCTTGGGTTCCCTGTCACCAGCTTTCCTATCCCCTCCTGCCTTTTAGTCCATGTCCCTGGACTGCTGTGCCTCCTTAGTCACGTTTTGTTTTATGGGGCTGTCCAGTCCCCGGCTGAACAGTGAACCTCGGGAGTGACTTCACCACTGGGCTAAAAGGGTGTCTGGGGGCCGTACTCTCAGGGTTTCTCCAGTTTCAGGTCAGTAAATCTGGTCTTTACTTGTTTGTTAGAATTTTGTTCTACATCCTTCTCCAGCTCTGTCCAGAACCCTCTGTTGTGATTCCAGTCAGAGCAGTCAGTGGTGGTAGCCGGGCACCATCCAGCTGTACTGGACTCAGTCTGGTGGACGCCTTGGTAGCTGTGGTCCATTAGTCCTTTGGACTAATCTTTTCCTTGTGTCTTGTTCTCTTCATTCTCCCTTGCTCCCAAAGGGGTGAGACCAGTGGAGTATCTTAGATGGCTGCTCACAGGCTTTTAAGACCCCAGATGCTACACACCGAGGTAGAATGCAGAACATTGTCTTTATAAATGGTGTTATGGCAGTTGAGCTAGATGTTCCCCAAGACCATGGTCCCCACAGCCCTCCACCCAGCAGTTCAGTCCTTCAGGGAGTTTGGATGTGTCTGTGAGCTTCCATGACCTTTCCTTGTACAATGGATATCCCTCGTTCAGAGTCCTGTTCTGAAACAGCTTGAATTTCTGGCAGTTACCTGTCAGTGCTGAAGCAAAATTTTACTTTCGTGTGATATTAATGATATTGTTCGATAATATCCGCATCCTGTTGGATTACCTTTCTTTAGAATGGACACATATGTGGATCTCTTCCAGTTGGTTGGCCAGGTAGCTTTCTTCCTAATTTCTTGGCATAGATGAGTGAGTGCTGTCAGCGCTGCATCTGTTTGTTGAAACATCTCAATTCCTGGAGCCTTGTTTTTCACCTGTGCTTTCAGTGCAGCTTGGACTTCTTCCTTAAATACCATCAGTTCTTGATCATATGCTTCCTCCTGAAGTGGTTGAATTTCATCCAATTTTTTTTTTGTTACAGTGACTCTTGTGTATTCCTTCCATTTTCTTTTGATGCTTCCTGCGTCGTTCAGTATTTGCCATAGAATCCTGCAGTATTGCCACTCGAGGCTTGAATTTTTCTTCAGTTCTTTCAGCTTGAGAAATGTTGAGCCTCTTCTTCCCTTTTGGTTTTCTAACTCCAGGTCTTCGTATATTTCATTATAATACTTTACTTTGTCCTCTCCAGCAGCCCTTTGAAATCTTTTGTTCAGCTCTTTTACTTCATCATTTCTTCCATTTGCATTAGCTACTCTTAGGTTCAAGAGCAAGTTTCAGAGTCTCTTCTGCCATCTTATTTTGGCCTTTTCTTTCTTTCTTGTCTTTTTAATGACCTTTTTTTACTTTCTTCACGTATAATGTCCTTGCTGTCATTCCACAACTTGTCTGGTCTTTTGTTCATTAATATTCAGTGCATCAGATCTGTTCTTGAGACGGTCTCTAAATTCAGCTGGGATGTACTCAAGGTTGTACTTTGGTTCTCATGGACTTGGTTGAATTTTCTTCAGCTTCAACTTCAACTTACACATGAGCAATTGATGCTCTGCTGTGCGGTTGGCCTTGTTATGACTGATGATATCGAGCTTTTCCATCATCTCTTTCCACAGTCGTAGTCGATTTTGATTCCTGTGTATTCTGTCCAGTGAGGTCTACATGTGTAGTTGCTGTTCATGTTGATGAAAAAAGGTGTTTGCAGTGAAGAAGTCGTTGGTCTTGCAGAATTCTCTCGTGCTGTCTCCGTCATCATTTCTGTCACCAAGGCCGTATTTTTCAACTACCAATCCTTCTTCTTTGTATGTTCCACGCTCCAGTTATTAGTGGATGTTTGCAGCTGTTTCTTCATTTAAAATTGTACCACGTCAGCAAGTGAAGGTCCCGAAAGCTTTACTCCATCCACGTTATTATGTTCGGCTCTACTTTGAGGAGGCAGCACTTCCCTAGTTGTATTTTGCGTGCCGTCCAACCTGAGGTGCCCATCTTCTGGTACTGTATCACACAGAGTTCCAGTGCTATTAATAAGGTTTTCACTGGCCAGTTTTCTCAGAAGTAGACCGCCAAGTCCTTCTTTCTAGTCTGTCTTAGTCTGGAAGCTCCAGGAAACCTGTCCAGTCTGGGTGATCCTGCTGGCATTTGAAACACTAGTGGCATAGTTTCCAGCATTGCAGCAACATGCAAGCCACCACCATATGACAGACTGGCAGAGGAGTGGTAGCTAAGGGAAGAATCATCTTGCCCCAGAGTCTTCTCATGGGCTGTCTGATGGGCTGGCTGTGTTTGAATGACAGCCACATCAGAGTCTGGCTTCCAGCAAATAGCTGTCTTCTAATAGGACTGGAGGCCGCTGCTTGCTTTGCTCAACAGATGTGAGCTCTGTAATTTCCAGGCTGAACCTATGCCTTCAGGGCACATTAGAGAGGTTTGCCCTCTCTTGGCCTTTTGTAAGATCTCATTAAAAATATTTTTCGTTGTTGTTTGGTGAAGTTATTAAAACTTTAGTAAAATCAGATGATTTATTCTATTCTGGTAAAATGACCAATTATTATAGTTTGACTTACCTCTTTTATTTTGCAGATGATGTCTTTCTGCCTAAAGATATCGACCTAGACAGTGTGGATATGGATGAAACAGAGAGGGAAGTGGAGTACTTCAAAAGGTAAACATTAGGACAGTGTGTCTGAATAGTGATGGGTTTGTGACCCTCCCATAGCACTTCCAGGTCTCCTAGATGGAAGTTCCATCAGCCAGTCAGACAGCCTGGCTGCCAAGTCAGATTGTGGATGACAGGCCTGCCACTCATGCTACCCACAGCCCCACATTTGCACACACATGCTGTCACCTTCTCACTCACCTCACACTTGTACACTCCCCCCTTCACGACTGCAGAGAATAGTTTGTGGCAGTGGTTCTTACAGTGGCCCTGGACCCGCAACATCTCCAGGAACACCTGAGAAATGCAAACACTCAGGCCTCTCCCACGCCTGCCGAATCCAACTCAGCTGGGGCCCAGCAGTCTATTCTAGCGAGCCTCTGATCTGCTGGACTCAAGTTTGACAACACCGATACGCCATATTTTTAATAGAGAGTAACATTGATATTTGAGCAGACATTATCAGTACTGTGTTCAATAGTTATATGAGTATGGTAAGGAAATTTTATTTTTTCTTTGGAAGTACTTTATCCTCTTTATTTCAAATAGAAACACACAAAAGGAGCAGTTAGTTTGCATTGCAAAATGGTCATTAACTTATATCTTAAATACTATAAAATCGTAACCGTTTTTGGAAATTATATATTTATATTTATTATATATATATATGATCACGATTATCATGGTAGGTGGTGAAAAGCACATGCTAAAGTTAAACATCCATTCGTAATAAAAACTCTCAACACACTGGAATAGAAGGGCACTTTCTGAATATAATATGAAAGTATCCATAAGAAAAACTTCAGCACATACCATACTTAATGGTGAAATGTTAAAACCTATCCCTTGAGATTAAAAAAAAAAAGACAGGTATGCCTATTACCACAACCTCTATTTGTAAAGGCATAAAAAGAAAAAAAAGGGATAAGAAATGAAATTGTCATTATTCTCAGAAGATACTATGTTTTACAAAAAAGTTCAAAAGTACATAGGTAAATTTCTTGTGTTATTAAGGTTGGCAGTGTTGTTGGATGCAAAGTCAGTGTACAGAATTCTCCTTCTGATATCATGAACAGCTAGTAGTTCAGAAGAGACCTTTTCCCCCACCCCCAGGCCTTAAATCACACTCTTCTACTCCTTAAAGTATTTCTGGTCTTAGAATAAGCAAGCTTTCTAGGAACCGTCTCCTGTCCCCAAAGAAGCAGATGTGAGCTAAGCCAGTATTGGGTGGGATAAGGGTGCTGGGGAGACTGGGAGTCTGGATTTCCTAGAACTGAGGTGGGAATACCAAGTGTACTGGGCCAGCAATACCTGGGAATGGGTCAGGACCTCAAGGAACCACAGCCAGGGGAGAAGGGAGCCAGGGCTGGAGCTAAATTGGTAGGGAAGGGTAGGCTCACTCTGAGGCTGGATTCTGGAGTACTGGAGGGCACTTCCTAGCTATAGGCAGATTTTAGAGAGAAATTTCCTCAAGGTAGGCCTGTAGGACTTCCACACTTTAAAATCATGCATGACCTCATAAACAAAGATTCTCAAACACCCAGGACTTGGGGAAAACAATGAAAAAACTAGAAATAAAAAATGAAGTTGTTAAAATCAAGACTCAATAGATGACAAATACATTAGACCCTGTTGAAGAGGGAATTAGTGGATTGGAGGGCATATCTAGCAAATGTATTGAGAATACGCAGTGATATTAGGAAAATAGAAAATATGAAAGGGGTTAGGAGACAGAGGAGAGACAAGTAGGTTTAACAAACATTTAACTGGAGAGCACTCTAAGAGAAAATGTAGAGAATACAGAAAAACTCAACAGTCAAAGAGATGGTGCCTAAGGTTTTTGCAGAACTGATGAGAGATATGTGTCTACAAAGCCAAAATTACAAGTAAAATAAACAAAAATCCACTCTTAGACATAGCATATAAAACTAAGGAGCATCAAAAAAGAAAAGGAAAGATCACCTACAAATGAGAGGTGGTTAGAATGAAGCAGACTTTTTAGCAACATAAACTAGAAAACAGTGGAGTGGTATTTATAAAACGTTGAGAAAAAACTGTCTAGAATTTTTACGTACCCAGCAAAACTATTCTTCAAGAACAGGAATGAAATAAAAATGTTTTCCCATAATAAAGAAAAACTGCTACCAAGAGACCTGCCTGAATGGAAGCATCTCAAATTATACTTCAGGAAAAAAGAAAGATGTTCCCAGAGGGACAGTGTGATTGCAGGGAGGACGAGAAACACAGAGGCCAGTAAGTCTAGGTTAGCAGAAACATAGTAATGGTTTCTCATTGGCAGGATTGAAAGGAAAAGAACTGCTGCAGTATTAATTGCAATATATGCAAGTTAGTAGAGAAAAGATCAGAGCTGAGCCTTCTCCGGTCCTTTTATTGTTTAGGTGGGCAGTTAAGATACTTAACATTCGGGCTTAAGTGGTCATGGTAAAAATTCAAGGGCAACTATTAAAAGCATAGAAAGAGGGTGTATGAATTGCAAACCAATAGGAAAAAAAAATGGGGTGAGGTAGAACAACAACAAAATCAAAACCCAAAGAGAAAAAAAAGTGGTATAAATAGAAATTGGAAAAGATGGCAGTCATAAGTCCAGTTATGTCAGTAGCTACAATAAACAGTAAGTAGACTAAAAGGAAATAGATTGTTAGATTATATTTACAAATTTTATTTCTGTACACACACACGGAGTTTACAAGGACATACCTCAAGTATAATGAAGTGGAAAGATGCACATAAAGGAAAAGGACAAAGGTTTGTGAGCTAAAAGGAAGCTGTTGTAGTTTTGTAATAGGAGACAAAACTGAAACAAGCATCGTTGGAGATTTTAAAAAAACGTTTCCATCCGGTCAATTCCGACTCATAGCGACCCTATAAGACAGAGTAGAGCTGCCCCAGAGGGTTTCCAAGGCTCTAATATTTATGGAAGCTGACTGCCACATCTTTCTGCTGTAGAGTGGATGGTGAGTTCAAACAGCTGAACTTTTGGTTAATAGCTGAGAGTTTAACCCCTGCACCACCAGGGCCCCTTACATTATTGGGGATAGAGAGATTATTATGTAATGACAAAGGGTTCAGTTTATCAGGAAGAAATAGACATTTGAAACATTTACACATAATAGTCTCAAAATACAAAATGCAAAAATGGTTGGAATGGCACAGAGAATCAGATGAATCCACCATCCTGGTTGGAGATTTCAGCCTATTTCTGTGCGTTATTGATGGCTCAAGCAGTCGTAGAATACGCAGAAACGTAGGAGATTAGAATGGCTTGGCTAATGAATGTAGGTGGAGCATTGCACCCAAGAAAGAGAGTTTGCATTCCTCTTGGGCACACGGCAACAGCCACAGAAACTGAACTTGCACTAGGCCCCATAGAGCAAGGCTCACCGCCACAGAGAACGAGTATCACGGTTGTGTGCTCTCTGACCACAACACCTTTAAGTTGGAAGTTTGCTGTAAATTTTAAGATCCCTAAGTATTGGAAAGTGTAAAAGTATATAATTTTAAATAACTCGTGGGTCAAGTGAAAAACCATAGTGGAGATTTTAAAACAGGAAGAACTAAAAGGTAATGAAAACATTGCGTTTGAAAATTTATGGGATCCTGACAAGATTTTGTTTCAGAGCCCTTTATGTAAAGCCTTAAATGCCAAAACTAGTTTAAAAACAAACCAAGAAGCTGAAAATTAGTGAGTTAAAGATTTCATTTGAGAAATTAGGGAAAGAACAACAGAATAAACACAAGAAAGTAAAAAAAAAAAAAAAAGAAAAAAAGAATAAGAGAAATCAATGAAACACACAACCAAGATATGACAGAGAAGATCAACAAAGCCAAAATGTGATTCTTTGGAAAGACTTACTGATAAATAAACCTTTGGGAGACTGGTCAAGCAGAAAAAGAAAAAAAAAGTCAAATGCCATAGTAGATGAAACAAGGAATGGGATGTTGATAGTTGTCAAAAAGTTGGGTGATGTCTCCATGGGGCTTATTACACTATACTTGTTACTTTTATGTGTGTTTGGAAATTTCCATGAATAAAAAGGTTTCCTTTCATTTTGTAAATGTGTAAGTGAAAAGGGGGATATAACTACAGGTACTGCAGAGATTAAACTATAATAAGAGAATACTTGGAAGAGCATCATGACAATTTAAAAACTTAAATGCAAAATCATTCCAAGGAAAAATAAGAAAGCCTGAATGACTCAGTAGCTGCTGAAGAGACTGAAGCAGTAGCTGTAACTCATCCCAGAGAGGAAACTGCGTTCCAGCAGCTTACACCAGATTCTCCCAAACTTACAAAAAACAGAGTATACCAGCCTTGTACAAACTCAACCAGAGGATTTAAACAGAGAGGGACTGCACACCCAAGAGAATCCTCCTCATTTAATGAGACAAGGAAAATTTTGATACCAGAATCTGCCAAGGACAATACCAGAAAAAGAAAAAATTACAGGTTTGTCTCACTCATGAATATTAGATGCAAAACTCCTAAAGAAAATACTCAAACGAGATCTAACCCCAAAAGGCATGACCAAATTGGTTTATCCCAAGAAAGCAAAGTGTTTAATACTAGAAATCTGCTAATGTTATTGGCTATGTTAATATGTTAAAAAAAAAACAAAAAAGCTATATGATCATTTCAGTAGATTGAGAAAAAGCATTTGATAAAACCTTAACTCCGTGTATAATTTTAAAAAGAAAAGTAGTTAACTAGTAACAGAAGGAAACATTATCCTAAATGGGGAAATGTGCTAGCATGTACAAAATAGAAACGTTCTCTGTTTCTACTTCTGTTCAACCTTGAATTGTGGCCGGCACAACAAGACAAAAGAAATTAAAGTCTTAAGGAGTGGAAAGCAGGAAATAAAACTCGAATTTTTACAGACGATATAATTGTCTACATAGTCAGTAGAAAAGAATGTGTAGGACACTTAGTAAGGGGCCTGCCTTAGCAGAACTGTACAGAAGTTATTTGTTTTTCTCTATGCCATCAAGAGAAAATACGATAGCACCAAAAGCTACGAAGTGTCTGCTGGTAAATCTTAACAAGAGATGCACAAGATTTGTATACAGAAAATGATGAAACTTTTCTGAACAACATTACAGAACACCTAAGTAAAAGATGTGAGATTCTGTATTCACAAATAGGAAGAGCTAATGTCATAAAGCTGTTGGATTTCCTAAAGCTTATCTGTAGATTTAATCCAGCCCTGGTCAAAACACAAGAAGGGCTTTTGTGGAGTTTTAACACGGTGTTTCTAAAACCCGTTGGGATGGGTAAGTTGTGACACAGCCATAGGATGAAATGCCGTACAGCAGTGTAAAGGGCTGGATGGGGTGGTATGCAACACAATGACTCTTACAAAATAGTCAAAGCAAAGCACAAAATAATATATATAATTCTATTTATATAAATTCCAGAAGCACGCAAAACAAAGTGTATTGTTTAGTAAACCTACCCTTCAGTCCAGCTTCCCCACTCGTGGGCACCTGCCAATACGAAGACTCGTGCACAGTGTTCTCAGAAGTTTTATTTGTAAGAGCCAAAACCTGAGAACACCCAGCTGTCCATCAGCAGGTGGATAGATAAATACAGCATGGCCCTCCCAGCACTACTCAGCAATGCAAAGGAACAAGCAACCGATGGCACAGCACCGTAGACGCTGCTCAGAAACGCACTGAGTGAGGGAAGCCAGACAGGATGCGTACTGTGTGCTTTCATTTCTGTGAAATCCCAGAAAATGCAGATGAGTCCATAGTGCAGCAGATCCTTGTTTGCCTGGGGCTAGGGTAGCGCGGGGCCTGACAGCAAAGGGGCATGAGGAAGTTTTGGGGCTTGGTGGCAATGCTCAGTATCTCGGTTGAGGTGGTGGTTGGATGTGCAGCAGTCAGCATATCTACAGCTGTACGTAATTACCCATAGATTACACCTTGATAATTCGATTTCAAGAAATTAAGCATATTGTTTAGGGTTACATAAATACGTGTTAAAACTATAGGGGAAAGCAAGGCAGTGACCACCATGAAAAGTCCGGGTGGTGATTACGTCTCGGGAAGGGGAGGGCCGTACCTAAGAGCATTGGGGGGTGTCGCCTGGGTGCTGATAGAGTCACATCTGGACCTTGGTCGATACACAGTGTTTGTTTTGTAATTATTCTCTGGAGTACACATTTGTTTCACTCGCCCTTCTACGTTGTCTGTCACATTTTATCAAAAAAAGTATACCACCAAGGACTGATATAACATGTCTGAGAAGAATTGAAAGAACAAGGAGGGGTAGGTATCCTGCCCTTTATAAAGACTTCTAAAGTCATGCCCTTAAAATGTTGTGATATCCGTGCAGAGATGGGTAACCAGCAGACAGAAGACACAGCCCAGAAGCAGACTAACCTGGCCCTAATGGACAAGGCGGGTCAGCAGGCTACTGGGAAATGAGGCCCTGTCTATGAGTGGAGCTGTGAAAAGTTGCTATCTATATTGGAAAACTGGAATTGGATCTCTCTATCATGTCATACTCAGATGTCAGCTCCGGATTGTAAAAGTAGTGTGGTGTCAGAGACCTCGCCTAATTTCAGGAGGAAGAGAGAGAATCAAGATCAGCATCAGCCCAAAGCAGATTCCCATGAGATGGAGGTCAGAAATACCTCAACCCTCCAGCCTGTTTACCAATTCTGACACCAGCCATCCCTCCCACGGCACTCTCTACTCTCTCTGCTGGGTTCAATAATTCGTTGCAGTGGCCACGAACAATCACAGACCATACTCATGATTATGGGGTTTATTAGGGAAGTAACAGGTTATAATTCAGGATCAGGATCAACTTGGAATAACAAACAATTCAGGATACAGTTCTTCAATCAGGGCAGCAGCTTCTCAGCAATTCCTGCAGGCAGGCCTCTCTCGGCCGTCTGCCTGGCCTCTGCCTTTCCTGGGCAAGTGTTACAAAGCTCTTTAGCTCTCCTGAGGTACCCCACTCTACCTGGAAGCCTCTGCCCGAAGGCTCTCAGCTCTCTTGCTCCGTGGGCCAGGAAACACCCTGCAGCCACCCCGCTCAGTGGGCCAAGAAGCCCACTGTGCCATCTTGCATTGCTGCTGCCTACAGTGTTACAGCTATCTTCATCTCCTGGGTCTAGGAGGTTCTCAGCACAGGGACTCCAGGTCCAAAGGACACGCTCTGCACCTGGCTCTTCTTGATGGTAGTAAGGTCACCCTTTAGCCTCTGAGATTGGCTCCCTTTAAGCCTAGCGAGATGGCAGAACTGAGCAGTCCCCTGCAAGGGTTCCATGCTCTTTATTTGCATTATTAGCAGGCTGTCCAATCCCCTTGGTGGGCTACAAGCACCTTATTTGCATAGTCCCACCCAGTCATTTTGTGGGAGTCACAAGACCATGGCTAGAAGGGCCATAGTAAGTAATTTACTGCACTGCACAGGTGGACTAGGATTTTAAATGTCAAAAGCTAACTTTTTTGTTTGGTAGAAAATGAAGGTGAATCTTTCTCACCTCAGGGTAGGGGAAAAATTTTTAAAACATCAGTCATTAAAGTGATAAATTATAGTACATTAAAATTAAGGATTTACTTTAAAGAAAGTGTTTACAGCACATAACAAACGATTGTTACTGGTTGCTGTTTACTCCAACTCATGGCAACCCCATGTGTTACAGAGTAGAACTGCTCCATAGGGTTTCCTTGGCTGTAATCTTTATGGAAGCAGGTTGCCAGGCCTTTCTTCCATGGCACCGCTGGGTGAGTTCTAACCACCAACCTTTTAGTTGGCAGAGGAGCACAAACCATTAGCTCTGCCAAGGGGCCTAACAAAGGATTCGTATCAGTAAATTACAGGTCAGTAAGAAAAAGACAGACCAGCTGACAAATGGGCAGACAGAAACCACTAACAGTAATTCCCAGAGCATGTCTGACCAGTAAGGTGCCAGAGTCCAGCCTGGCAGAGGCCAGGAGTCTGTCCGCAGACAGTGATTGGTCTAGGTTACCTCTGGGCCAGGGCGTGGCTCCTGGGAGCATGGACTGGTGAAAGCCACTTTGGCCAAATCGGGGTAGAATTGAGGTACATTCCATGTGCGTGTGGGTAGGCGGGAGACAGGACAAGGACAGTGGTGTCCCTCCATGCATTGGAGTCCCAGGTTGGGAACCACTTAGTTCACTGTCAGGACTGGAAGGGATACACCGATGGTCGTTCATACAGCATCAGCAACGGACAAGCTCCTGCCTAGCAAGGAAGCTCCGTGTTGAGTGAAAGAAGCAATAACAAAAGACAGAGTGCGATTCCATTTATATACGTGAATCTCAGAATTCGGCAGAAGAACCACTGCTCAGGGCGCGTTCAGCAGTCCTGAGACTGTGAAAGGGTCTGACGACTACAAAGCTGGACCGCAGTCTCCTCCTGGGGGAGGGTGGGCCGCCATGTCTGGTCTCCTCACTTGGGGCGGGCACCACAGCGTGGCAGTGTCATTGGTCACCTGAACACACGACACCCTGCACACAGGGCCCGTAGGGGCAGCCTGGGTTTTGTGCCCAGTGCTGGAGGAACTGTGGGCGGCTCTGCGGTGGTGGGGACTGGGTTTCCCTGGCCGACCTTCAGCAGGAACATGACACCGTGTTTGGAGACTTCCTGAGTGGCGCCGATTGAGGGTGCCCATGGAAGCACCCTGCCCGGCAGCGGGCACCGCAGCGCTCTGCTTCTGGCCCGGCGCTCGGCACCCAGTCTGTGCTTGAATGGTTGAGCACCCCTAAGTTCCACCTCCCGGGTGAGTGACGACACCAGCCACCGCAGGTGGAATCATGCTCCTCTGCCCACAGGGAGCTAGAACGGCAGGAGCTGCTGAGCTGTGCCGAGGTTGTGCAGACAGTAGCCTCTCCTTCGTGTAACACAAGGCTGGCGGCCCGTTGCCTGGGTGGCTGGGCGCCATGTGGGTTGCAGGACCAGTGGGCGTGGCCACTGCCTTCCCTGACCGTTTGCCTTTCTGTCTTCGCAGATTCTGCTTGGATTCCGCGCGACAGACCCGGCAAAGACTGTCCATCAACTGGTCCAATTTTAGCTTGAAAAAAGCCACGTTTGCTGCCCACTGAATGACGACCGCTGAAGAGGGCACGGGCGCGAGCCTGGCCGAGTCCCTGGAACACTGACCCTCGCCAGCCCCAGCCCTGGGGTGGCGCGGTGACTCCCCGAGTCCAGCTGGCGTGCCTGTAGTCTGTGAGTGCGACTGTGACTGTAGCTCTGTGCCGTTGGGGTTGGACAGTAGCTTCCCGCCAATTCCTCCAGCCGCCTCGGCCTCGGACACTTGAACCGGCCTCCCGGGCCTGGCCGGCCCAGCGCGAGTGTGGCCGTCTGCGTGGCTCCGTCGCCTCTGCATCTCACCATCCTGTCACCCGGTCCCCTGGGGGCCGGCTGTCACTCACGCTCGCTCCCCGTGTCCCCAGCCGATTCGCGGGGTCCAGGGCAGGCGGTCTTCCGTCTCCTCCACAACGTCCTGTTTGAGAGTGTACACGTTCCGCTATTTGTGTTTGACCCCCCGACTCGTAGCCAGCTTGTGTAAGATCCCTGCAGAATGAGAAAGTTCAAAACGAAAAATCCCCCCAGTACTCACACCGCCATCGAGTCTGTTATAGAGTGTACAATTGTATTAACACGGAGGCCTGCCTGGCTACTTTTTTAACATATTGTTAAGTAATATTAAAATCATGTCTTTCTTTTTGAAAGATGGAATACATTAGTATGGCAGAGGACCTCGTCTGGTTGCTTTCTGCTAGGGATGGGGGTGGCCATGGGGAGGTGGGAGTGGGGCTGCTGGTCATAGCCTCTCGCCGGGGCCCCAGGGCCACCACTCTCTGAGGCATCTCCCGAGGTCGCCCCAGGCAGCAGCCTAGGGTTCCTGCTGCCCTGACCACCCTTCCAGGTGGGTGCTAGGTGCTGGGGTGGAGCAGAGGTGGGAGACAGCAATGAAGTATTAGTGGTGTGGTGTGTGCATTACAGGGTGCAGCATGTGCATTAGTGAATGGTGTGTGCATTACAGGGTGCTGTATGCATTAGTGAATGGTGTGTGCGTTACAGGGTGCTGTATGCATTAGTGAATGGTGTGTGCATTACAGGGTGTTGTATGCATTAGTAAATGGTGTGTGCATTACAGGGTGCTGTGTGTGCATTAGTGTGTGCATTACAGGGTGCAGTGTGTTCATTGCAGGGTGCTGTGTGCATTAGTGAATGGTGTGTGCATTACAGGGTGCTGTGTGCATTAGTGAATGTGGTGTGTGCATTACAGGGTGCTGTGTGTGCATTAGTGAATGCATTACAGGGTGCAGTGTGTGCATTAGTGAATGTAGTGTGCATTAGTGAATGCATCACAGGGCGTGGTGTGTGCATTACAGGGCATGGTGTGCAGTAGAGAGTGGTTTGTGCATTACAGGGTGCTGTGTGTACATTAGACGTTGTGTGTGCATTGGAACGTGTGTGTGTGCATTAGAGGGTGCAGTGTATGTGTTTGAGGGTGTTGTGTGCATCCAGATGCATCGTGTGCATTAGAGGGTGCTATGTGCAGCAGAGGGTGTGGTATGTACATTACAGGGTACAGTGTGTGCATCACAGGGTGTGGTGTGTACATTACAGGGTGCAGTGTGTGCATCACAGGGCGTGGTGTGTGCAGTAGAGGGTGCTGTGTGCATCACAGGGCGTGGTGTGTACATTACAGGGTGCTGTGTGCATCACAGGGTGTGGTGTGTGCAGTGGAGGGTGCTGTGTGTGCATCACAGGGCGTGGTGCGTGCAGTAGAGGGTGCAGTGTGTGCATCACAGGGCATGGTGTGTGCAGTGGAGGGTGTGATGTGTGTGCAGTGGAGGGTGTGGCGTGCACATGTATGAGCTGTATGCCTGCCAGTGGGTGTGGTAAGAAGGAAGATGTAGCAGGTAGAGGAAAGGACGTTGGAGCAGCAAAGTTTAGATTGGCTGCCTGGGGAAGGCCTTGCTGAGAAGGGGTCAGTGTGGGACAGAGCAAGCAAGAGAAGGATCAGCAGGGCCACGTCACACGGCCTTGGAGGCAGGTGCTGATTGGTGCTTTGGCGTAGAGGTTGCTATATAATACAAAACTATAAATAACACACTGTATGTAAATTAGGTACAAAGTATTATTTAAAATGAAAAAAGAAATCCCAACTTGATGGGCTGATAGCAGCCTCTGGCTGTGATCTAGCTCCCGCTCACCTCCTAGAACACTCCATGGCTCCCATTGCTCCGACCTCAGGATAAGCTGCCTCTGCTACGCACTTTTGCCTGTGGGGAGGGATGTGGAGGGAGGGGGTTGTCTCTGCAAGGACTGGACGGCGGCTGTGGCAACCTAGCCGGCACTGGGTCTTAGCAGGGCAGAGTGTGAGAAGGCCAGGCTTCTGGAAATATTTGACAGCAGCGCTTCAGGATTCCCCGATGGCCTGGATGTGGGTGGGAGAGCCAGAGGGGTGGAAGGTGATGGTAGGAAGGGCTGGGGGCTCAGTTCTGGGAAGGCTGGGTCTGGGATGCCCACCAGACACCCAAGGGAGATGCAAGGGCAAGGAGTACACCAGACACGTGACACGTGTGTCTGGAATTTGAGGGGGCTGCTGGTACAGTCAGGAGCCCGTGTGAGACCCAGGAGCAAGCAGACATCGGCAGCTGAGGGAGGAGGGAAGGGGCAGGAGGCTCGGCGCCACCGTGACCTTGACCAGAGCCCAGCTGGTTTCAGAGAGACCATGGTGGGGTTGGGTCAGCAGGTCCTGGCAACTCTCAGAGATTGGTTGCACAGGGAACAGAGAAAGGGGCAGGAATAGGGTAGGGAGGGGGGGTGGGGGGGTGGGAGTCCTTGCTTGTTTTTGTTTTCTGTTTGTGTTTTCCAGATGAGAGGAAGAACAGCGTATTCCTTTGCTCATGAGATGATTCAGAAACGGGAGAAACAAAGTCTCGGGCATGGCTACAGTGGGAGCAGCATCCTCAAGTGGACAACAGGGACCTGAGACTCGTGTGGGCAGCCAGGGCAGGGGAGCAAATGCCAAGTGGTTCACAGCAGGGCCTTCACACTCCAGGAGCTGCCCGCCCAGCCTCCCGGCCCCTGATGCCTGACCCTGTGCTCCACGGTGGTGCGGACAGTCATGAGGCTGTATTGGGGGCCTGGCCCACCTTGGACTCAGCTTCCCTGTCCACCCATTGGGGCCCCACCAGCTGCCAAGAGGGCAGTGAGTGGTAAGAGGGGGAGAAAATAAATTTCTTTAAGACCACCCCCTTGTGGTATTTGTTAGAGCAGTACTAGGAGACTAACACCCTGGGAAGACCCACACAGGGACCAGCAGCCTCACTGAGCTGAGGAAGCAGAGTCTGGCTGGAATTTGTGGGGCAGAGTTCCAGACAGCAGGACATGCACACAAAGCTCTGGATACCTGCACAAAGTTGCTCAAATATTTGGCCAAGTACTCATATGGGCATATATGGGATAAAACTCCATAAATTCTGGGAAAGAATCACCAGAAGGCATTAGGGCTGGGAATAGTTTGTTTCCACCAGCCAGAGTGGAGAGTCCTCAGAAGGGTGTCATCTTAGTGGGGTTAAATTAGCCCTAGAATAAAAGTTACTAAACCTGTCCTAACAAAGCCAAAAGCAAGCCTCAGAAGGATCAAATTGATCCTAAGCAACTTAACTGCCTGCTAGAACAAAGTCTAACACTCTTTAAAGGAATACAAAGATATCCCACGCTCAACAAAGTAAAATTGATTATGTTGACATCCAGTCAAAAATTAAAAGGTCATACCAACAAGAAGGAAAATATAAACCATGACCAGGAGAAATATCTATAGAAATAGACCCAGAAATGACAGATGATGGACTTAGCAGACAAGAACTTTAAGATAGCTACTATGAATCTTACAAATATGCTCAAGAATATAAAAGAACGCATGAACAAGATGAGGGGAGAAATGGAATATATATAAACACACCTAAATGAAATTTCTGAAGAAGAAAACTGCAACATCTGAAATGAAAAACAGCCTGGATAGGATTAACAGCAGATTAGAAACCAGAGAAGTAAACCATCAGTGAATAAGACGCCAACAGAAACTATTTAAAAAAAGTAGACGAGACGTGAGGGGTGGGGGTGGGGGGGCGGAGGTAGAGAGCCATGGAACAATATCAAGAGTCTAACATACCTGCTACTGTAATCCCAGAAAAGGTCAGGGTTGGTGAGAATGACTGAAGAAATGATAGCCAAAAATGTTCCAAATCTGATAAAAACTAAACAACCAGAATCTCAACAACCCCAAGTGGAAGAAACATCAAGAAAACCACACTAGAGCACATCACAATCCAACTGCTGAAAAACCGGGATTAAGAGAAAATCTTTGAAGAAGAAAAGACGCATTACAAAGGTAAGAATTGAGCAGACTCATCAGAAACTATGCAAGCCAGAAGACAAGGGAGTGACATGAAAGCACAGAAAGAAAACTGTCAACTTCAAATTCTATACTGAGTGAAAGAACATTCAAAAATGAAGATGGAGAAAAAAGAAAGATCTTAAATCACAGCCTAACTCCACAACTCCAGGAACTAGAAAGAGAAGAGCAAACCAAGCCCAAATCTACCAGAAGAATGGAAGTAACAAAGATCAGAGCATAAATAAATAAATTTGAAAATAGAAAAACAATAGAATCAGTAAAACCAGAAGTTCAAAAAGATCAGTAAAATTTACAAACCTTCAGCAAGACTGACCAAACGAAAATGCAAATAACCAAAATAAGAAATGAAAGAGGGGACATTACAACTGACCTGATAGAAATGAAGACAATTATGACAGAATATTATGAACAACTGTATGGCAACAAACTGGATAACGTAGATGAAATGGACAAATTCTTACAACCACGCAACCTACCCAAACTGACTCAAGAGGAAATAGACTCAACAGATCCTTAACAAGTGAAGAGATCAGATCAGTGATCAAAAACCTCCCAACACAAAAGAAGTTCTGAACCAGATGGCTTCACTGGGGAATTATACCAACCATTTAGAGAAGAATTGACACCAATACTGTTTAAACTCGTCCAAAAGATAGAGTAGGAAGGAATACTCCCTAATTAATTCTATGAAGCAAACATAACCCTAATACCAAAACCAGAGAAAGAGACCACAAGAAAGAAAACTACAGGCCAATATCTCCTATAAATATAGCTGCAAAAATCCTCAACAAACTACTAGCAAACAGAATCCAACAGCATATTAAAAGAGTCATACACCATGACCAAGTGTGCTTTTATTCCAGGGATGCAGGGATGGTTCAACACTAGAAAATTAATGTAATACACCACATCAATAGAACAAAGGAAAATACATGATCATCTCTATGAATACGGAAGAAGCATTTGATAAAGTTCAACACCCTTTCTTGATGAAAACCCTAAAGAAGATTAGAAGAGAAGGGAAATTCCTCAGTATGATTCAAGACATATATGAAAAGCCAACAGCCAACATTATACTTAATGGAGAAAGACTGAGAGCTTTCTCCTTGAAATCGGGAACAAGACAAGGATGTCCTCTCTCACCACTTCTATTCAATTTTGTATTTGAAGTCCTAGCCAGAGCAATAAAACAAGAAAAAGAAAAGATATCCAGATTGGAATAAAAGATGTAAAATTATCTTTATTTTGCAGATGATATGATCCTTTATGGAGAAAATCCCAAAGAATCCACAAGAAAACTTCAGAGCTAATAAAGGAAGTTAGCAAAGTTGCAGGGTACAGGTCAAAAAACAAAAATCAGTTGGGTTTCTATACACCAGCAATGAGAAATATGAAAAGGGAAATTAGGGAAACACTTCCGTTTACAATAAAATCTAAGAATAAAATATCTAGGAATAAATTTAACCAGGGACATGAAGGACTTACACAATGAAAACTATAAAACACTGCTGAAAGAGATTAAAGAAGACTTAAACAAATGGAAAGATGTTCCATGTCGATGGATTGGAAGAAAATATCGTTAAGATGTCAATATACCCAAAGCTGTCTATAGGTTCAGTGCAATCCCAATCAAAATTGCAACAGCCTTCTTTACAGAAATAGAAAAACCAATGCTCTACATTATGAAATGGCAAGAGGCCCCAAATAGCTAAAGCAATGTTGAAAGAATAAAGTAGGAGGACTCACACTTTCTGATTTTAAAACATACTATAAAAGGATCCCTGGTTAGCGATCAACTTCTAACCAAAAGTTCAGCTGTTCGAAACCACCAGTGGCTGCACTGGAGAAAGATGTGCCAGTCTGCATCCGTAGAGATTTACAGCCTTGGAAACTATCAGGTTGCTATGAGTCAGCATGGACTCAACGGCAGGGGGTTTTGGTTTTTGGTTTATACAGCTACAGTAATCAAAAAAGCCTGGTACTGGTATAACAATAGACACATAGACCAATGGAATAGAACTGAGAGTCCAGAAATAAACCCACACATCTCTGGTCAACTGTTTTTTGACAAGGTACTAAGACCATTCAATGGTGAGAGAAGAGTCTCTTCAATAAACAGTGTTGGGAAAATTGGATTTCCATGTGCAGAAAAATGAAACAATTCATGTCTCACACTGTACACAAAAACAAATTCAAAATGGATTAAGGACCTAAATTTGCAAACTAATACCATAAAATTATTAGAAGAACATACAAGGGCAGCACTATCAGGCCTAGCTTTTAACAATAGATTATCTAATATAAGAACAAAAGCACAAACAGCAAAAGACAAAATAAATAAATGGGACCGCATAGAAATTAAAAACTTTTGTTTACCAAAAAAGTGCAAAGACAAGCTACCGAGTGGAGAATATCTTTGGAAACTATATATCCAATAAGATTCTAATAACCAAAATATATATAAAACTTCGACAAATTATCAGCAAAAAATAACCCAATCATAAACTAGGCAAAGTACTTGAATAGATTTTTCACCAAAAGAGGACATTCAAATGGCCACCAAACACATGAAACAATGTTCAGTGTCGTTAGCCATCAGAGAGATGCAAATCAAAACCACAATGAGATAACATTTCACTCTCACTAGGATGGCTGGTGGCACAGTGGTTAAGAGCTTGGCTGCTAACCAAAAGGTTGGCAGTTCAAATCCACCAGCCCCTCCTTGGAAACCCCATGGGGCAGTTCTACCCCATCCTATAGGGTCGCTATGCGTCAGAATCAACTCAACGGCAACGACTTTGGGTTTTGGTTTAGGACGGCTACCCCATGTGTCTTGTCAGTTTGTCATAATTTGGTGACTTGCGTGTTGCTATGATGCTGTAATCTATGCCACTGGTATTCAAATACCAGCAGGGTCAGCCTTGGTGGACAGGTTTCAGCTGAGCTTCCAGACTAAGGCTAGGAGGAAAGACCAGGAGGTCTAATTTTGAAAAACATTAGCCAGTGAAAAACTTACGACTAGCAGCAGAACATTGATACACTGCTGGAAGATGAGCTTCTCCGGTTGGGAGTTACTCAAAATATGACTGAGGAAGAGTTGCCTACTCAAAGTATAGTTGACCTTAATGACGTGGATGGAGTCAACCTTTCGGGACCTCCATTTGCTAATGTGGCATGACTTAAAATGAGAAGAAACAGCTGCAAACATCCATTAATAATAGGAACGCGGAATGTAAAAAGTATGAATCTAGGAACATCAGAAATCGTCAAAAATGAAATCAATAGCCTAGGCATTAGTGAGCTGAAATGGACTGGTATTGGCCATTCTGAATCGGACAATCATATGTGCTGGGAATGATAAAGAGGAATGGCGTTCCATTCATCGTCAAAAAGAACATTTCAAGATTTATCCTGAAGTACAATGCTGTCAGTGATATGATAATATCCATATGCCTACAAGGAAGACTAGTTAATACAACTATTATTCAAATTTACCTACCAACCACTAAGGCCAAAGATGAAGAAATAGAAGATTTTTACCAACTTCTGCAGTCTGAAATTGATCAAACATGCAATTAAGATGCATTGATAATTACTGGTGATTGTAACGCAAACGTTGGAAACAAAGAAGAAGGATTGGTAGTTGGAAAATATGGCCTTGGTGATAGAAACGATGCTGGAGATCGCATGATAGAATTTTGCAAATACCTTTTTTCAGCAACATAAACACTGACTATACATGTGGACCTTGCTGGATGGAATAAACAGGAATCAAATCAGCTACATGTGTGGAAAAAGACTATGAGAAAGCTCAATATCATCAGTCAGAACAAGGCCAGGGGCCGACTGTGGAACAGACCATCACTTGTTCATATGCGAGTTCAAGGTGAAGCAGAAGAAAATTAGAACAAGTCCGCAAGAGCCAAAGTACTACCTTGAGTATATCCTACCTGAATTTAGAGACCATCTCAAGAATAGATTTGACACATTGAACACTAATGACCGAAGAGTAGACCAGTTGTGGATGACATAAGGACATTATGCAAGAGGTCATTAAAAAGACAGGAAAGACCAAAATGGATGTCAGAAGAGTCTCTGAAACTTGCTCTTGAACATCGAGTAGCTAAAGCAAGTGAAAGAAATGATGAAGTAGGAGCTGAACAGAAGATTTCAAAGGGCTACTCGAGAAGACAATGTAAAGTATTATAATGGCATGTGCAAAGATCTGGAGTTAGAAAACCAAAAGGGAAGAACATGCTCGACATTTCTCAAGCTGGAAGAAGGGAAGAAAAAATTCAAGCCTAGAGTTGCAATATTGAAGGATTCTGTGGAGAAAATATTAAATGATGCAGGAAGCATCAAAAGAAGATGGAAGGAATACACAGAGTCACTGTACAAAAAGAATTGGTCGACATTCAACCATTTCGGGAGGCAGCATATTATCAGAAACCAATGGTACTGAAGGAAAAGGTCAAAGCTGCACTGAAGACACTGGTGAAAAACAAGGCTCCAGGAATTGATGGAATGCCAGCAGAGATGTTTCAACAAATGGATGCAGCGCTAGAAGTGCTCACTCATCTATGCCAAGAAATTTGGAAGACAGCTACCTGCCCAACCGACTTGAAGAGATCCGTATTTGTGCCTATTCCAAACAAAGGATCCAGCAGAATGTGGAAATTATCAAACAATATCATTAATATCACTCACAATAAAATTTTGTTGAAGATCATTCAAAAGCAGTTGCAGCAGTACATCAACAGGGAACTGCCAGAAATTCAAGCCGGATTCCTAAGAGGATGTAAAACGAGGGTTATCATTGCTGATGTCAGATAGATCCTAGCTGAAAGCAGAGAATACTAGAAGGATATTTGCCTGTGTTTTATTGACTATGCAAAGGCATTCGACTGTGTGGATCATAACAAATTATGGATAACATTGGGAAGAATAGGAATTCCAGAACATTTAATTGTGCTCATAAGGAGCCTGTACATAGATCAAGAGGCAGTGGTTTGAACAGAACAAGGGGATGCTGTATGGTTTAAAATCAGGGAAGGTGTGTGTCAGGGTTGTATCCTTTCACTTTACCTATTCAATCTGTATGCTGAGCAAATAATCCAAGAAGCTGGACTATATGAAGACAAATGTGGTGTCAGGATTGGAGGGAGTCTCATTAACAACCTGCGTTATGCAGATGACACAACCTGCTTGCTGAAAGTGAAAAGGACTTGAAACACTGATAAAGATGCAAGACCACAGCCTTCAGTATGGATTACACCTCAACATAAAACAAAAATCCTCACAATAAGGAACATCATGAGAAACAGAGAAAACATTAAAGTTGTCAAGGATTTCATTTTATTTTGATCCACAATCAATACCCATGGAAGCAACAGTCAAGAAATCAAACAATTCATTGCATTGGGCTATCTGTAGCAAAAGACCTCTTTAAAGTGTTAAAAGGCAAAGACGTCACCTTAAAGACTAAGGTGCACCTGACCCAAGCCATGGTATTTTCAGTCGGCTCATAAGCATGTGAAAGCTAGACAATGAATAAGGAAGACCCAAGAAGAATTGACGCCTTTGAATTATGGTGTTGACAATATTGCATATACCATGGACTGCCAAAAGAACAGATAAATCCGTCTTGGAAGAAATACCATCAGTATGCTCCTTAGAAGAAAGCATGGTTGAGTCGCACATAATTTGGACATGTTATCAGGAAGGATCAGTCCCTGGAGAAGGGCATCATGCTTGGTAGAGGGTCAGCGAAAAAGAGGAAGACCCTCAATGAGATGGATTAACACAGTGGCTGCAACAATGGGCTCAAGCATAACAATGATTGTGAGGATGGCATAGGACTGGGCAGTGTTTCATTCTATTGTACATAGGGACACTATGAGTTGGAACCAACTTGACAGCACCTAACAACAACAATGTACAAAACCAACAGCCAACATCATTCTCAACAGAGGGAGGCTGAAAACATTCCCCTTGAGAATAGGAACAAGACTAGGATGCCCTTTATCACTGTGATGGTTAAGGTTGTGTGTCAGCTTGGCCGGGCCATGATTCTCAGTGGCTTGGCAGTTGTGATGTTGTTTGGCAGTCGTATGATGTTGTGATCACTTCCATGATGAGATTTGATATAATGTGATCACTTCCATGATGAGATTTGATATAATGTGATCACCTCCACGATGGGATCTGCTGTAAGTAGACAATCAGTTGAAAGGGAGTTTCCTTGGGCATGTGGCCTGCACCAAATATAAGTGGACTTTATGGCAAGGCTTATGGGCTTTTTCTCACTCTGGATCCTGCAGCTGGCTTCTGTTCGTCTGACCTCCAGTTCCTGGGACTTGAGCTAGCAGCTTACCTGTTGTCTTGCCTGCTGATCTTGGGATTCATCGATCTTTGCAGCCTGTG
>NW_004444047.1:4687480-4693241 GCF_000243295.1 Trichechus manatus latirostris | reverse complement strand
ATCACTGCTTCTATTTAACATTGTGCTGGAACTCCTAGCTAGAGAAATAAGGCAAGAAAAGAAATAAAAGGCATCCAAATTGGTAAGGAAGAAGTGAAACTACCCCTATATGCGAATGATATGATGTTATACATAGAGAACCCTAAAGACTCCATAAGAAAACTACTGAAACTAATAGATTCAGCAGAGTAGCAGGATACAAGATAAACATACAAAAATCAGTTGGATTCCTACACACCAATAAAGAGCACTACGAGAAGGAAATCAGGAAACCAATACCATTTATAATAGCACCTAAGAAAATAAAATACTTAGGAATAAATCTAACCAGGGACATAAAAGACCCATACAAAGAAAAGTACAAAACACTACTGCAGGAAACCAAAAGAGACCTACATAAATGGAAAGATGTACCATGCTCGTGGATAGGTAGGCTCAACATTGTGAAAATGTCAGTCTACCCAAAGCAATCTACAAATCCAATGCAATCCCGATCCAAATACCAACAGCATTCTTTAATGAAATGGAAAAACTGATCATTAACTTTATATGGAAAGGAAAGAGGCTCTAGATCAGTAAAGCACTAGTGAAGAAAAAGTACAAAGTAGGAGACCTTGCACTACCTGACCTCAGATCGTACTACACAGCAGCTACAGTAGTCAAAACAGCCTGGTACTGGTACAACGACAGACACATTGACCAATGGAACAGAATAGAGAGCCCAGATGTAAATTCATCCACCTACGGTCACCTGATCTTTGACAAAGGCCCAAAGTCCATTAAATGGGGAAAAGACAGTCTTTTTAACAAATGGAGCTGGCAAAACTGGATGCCCATCTGTGAAAAAATGAAACAGGACCCATACTTCACACCGTACACAGAGACTAATTCAAAATGGATTAAAGACGTAACTATAAAACCAAAAACTATAAAGATCATGGAAGAAAAAATAGAGTCAACACTAGGGACCCTAATATACAGCATAAATAGCATACAAACCATACTTAGCAATACACAAACACCGGAAGATAAGCTAGATACTTGGGATCTCCTAAAAATTAAACACTTACACTCATCAAAAGACTTCACCAAGAGTAAAAAGGGAACCTACAGACTGGGGAAAAAAATCTGGCTATGACATATGCGACAAAGGTCTAATCTCTGCCATCTACAGGAAAATCCAATACCTCTACAATAAAAAAAATAATCCAATTAAAAAATGGGCAAACGATATGAACAGACACTTCACCAAAGAAGACATTCAGGTGGCTAACAGACACATGAGGAAATGCTCACCATCACTAGCCATTACAGAAATGCAAATCAAAACTACAGTGAGATACCATCTCAGCCCGGCATTACTGACATGAATCAAAAAACAGAAAATAACAAATGTTGGAGAGGTTGTGGGGAGATTGGGACTCTAATGCACTGCTGATGAAATGCAAAATGGTACAACCATTTTGGAAAACAGTATGGCACTTTCTTAAAAAGCTAAAACTAAAAATAGCATACAATCCAGCAATCCCACTCCTAGGAATATATCCTAGAGAAATAAGAGCCATCACATGAATAGACATATGCACACCCATATTCATTGCAGCATTATTTACAATAGCAAAAAAATGGGAAAAACCTAAGTGCCCATCAACAAATGAATGGATAAACTATGGTACATACACACAGTGCAATACTACGCAACGATAAAGAACAATGATGAATCCGTGAAACATCTCACAACATGGATGAATCTGGAGGGCATTATGCTGAGTGAAATGTCAATCACAAAAGGACAAATACTGTATGTGACCACTATTATAAAAACACATGATCATGTTTCCACACAGAAAGAAAAAATCTTTGATGGTTACGAGGGAAGGCAGGGGTGGGGAGGGAAAAACACTAACTAATAGTAGATAAGTGGTCTTGGGTGAAGGGTAAGACAGTACACAATACTGGGGAATTCAGCACAGCTTGACTGGGGCAAAGTCATAAAAAAGAAAGAAATACAATTGCCTTTTCATATATTGACTTCGTATCCTGAGACTGTCAAATTAACTAGTCTTTTTTTTTTTTAGATTCCTTACAATTGTCCACATAAACAATCATGGCATCATCTGAGAATAGAGACTTTTCTTTTTTTCCAACCATTCTACCCTTTCCTCCTTTTTTATTGCCTTATTGTACTGGTTAGAACGTCCTGTAATATGTTGAAGTAGTAAGAGTGAACACACTTGCCTTGATCTGAACCCAGTGGGAACACCATTAAATATTTCATCATGAAGTACGTTAGTGGTAGGGTTTTGGGACATACCTATACTCCTTTATCTGATTGAGGAAATTCATTTGCTCAGGTTTTTTTTAAATCATAATCATGAATTTTGTCATATGATTTTTCTGCTTGTATTGAGATGGTCGTATGGTTTTTCCTCTGTTCTGTTACTATGGTGCATTACACTGATTGTTTAACTATCAAATCAATCTTGTATTTCTATAACCAAAATCCCACTTGGTTATGATGTATTACCCTTTTTATATTACTGGATTCGTTAATATCTTGTTTAGGATTTTTGCATCTGTATTTATGAAAGATGCTGCTCTGTCATTTACTTTCTTGCCTTGTGTTTCTCAGGTTTTGATGTTATAAAGTGAGCTGGGAATTGTTCCCTTCTATCAATTTTCTGAGTGTATATATGATTAGTATTATATTTTTCTTAGATGTTTGGAGGAATTCACCAGGGAAGCCATCTGGGCCTATAATTTTCTTTGTGAAAATATGTTTAATTATAGAATTTATTTAGTGGATATAGAACAATTCTGGTTTTCAGTTTCTTCTTGTGTCAGTTTTGGTAATTTATATTTTTCAGGGATTTTATCCATTCTTAGTTTTCAAATTTATTAGCATAAAGTTGTCCATAGTGTTCTATTTTTAATATGAGAGCTCTATAGTGATGCCCTCCTTTTCATTCCTGATATTAGCAATTTGTGTTTTCTGCCTTTTTTTCTGGATAAGTCTTGCTAGGGGGTTATCAGTTTTATTAATATTTAAAAGAACTAACTCTTGGCACTGTTGATTTTTCTATATTTCATTGATTTATTGCTCTTTTATTAGTTCCTCCCATTTTCTTTGGGTTTAATTTGCAGTTCTTTTCCTAGCTTCTTGAGATGGACACTTGGATCACTAAATTTCAGCCTTTTTTCATTCCTAATATAGTCATTTCATTCCTAATATAGTCATTTACAAAACTGCCATCAAGTCTATTCTGACTCATAGCAAACCCATAGGACAGAGTAGAACTACCCCACAGGATTTCCAAGGCTGTAAAATCTGTACAGAAGCAGACTGCCACATCTTTCTCCCACAGAGGGTCTGGTGGATTCGAACCACTGACCTTTCAGTTAGAAGCCAAGCACTTTAACCACTGCACCACCAGAGCTCCCTATATATTCAGAGCTATAAAATTTCTCCTAATTCCACAACTTTTGGTATGCTGTATTTTCATTCTCATTCAGTTAAAAATATTACCCGATTTCCATTGTGGTTTTTTCCTTTGCCTATAGATCATTTAGAAGTGTGTTGCTTAATATCCAAACACTTGAGAATTTGCTGTCTATTACTGACTTTTGGTTTAATTTCATTGCAGAGAACATAATTTCCTTGATTTCAATTTTTTGAAATTTGTTGTGACTTGCTTTATGGCCTCAAATATTGTCTCTTTTGGTTAGTGTCCCATGTACACCTGTGGAGAATATGTAGTGGGCTTTTGTTGGGTGTAACGTTGCATGTATGTAAATTAGGTCAGGTAAATTAATTTGCTAATTCTTTTGTTTTTCTCTATATCCTTACTGATTTTTTTCCTGGTTTTATCAGTTACTGAGAAGTATGTTAAAACCCCCAACTATAACTGTACACTTGTTTAGTTCTTTTGCGTTATATATCTTGAAGCAATATTACCAGCACTATAGAAATATAGGAACATTATATATTCCTGTTAAGTTTATCTTCTTATTGTTATACAATATCTTATTGCTAGTAATACTTTTTGTGTTAAAGTCCACTCTGCCTGATAATCATGTACCCACTCTCATTTTCTTGGTTAGTGTTGGCATGGACTGTTATTTTTTTCATCCTTTCCATCCTGTGTCCTTATATTTAAGTGTATCTTTTGCAATGAGCGTATAGTTGGGTCTGTTTTTTTACCCAATCTGACAATATCTTTAAATTGGAGTGTTTTGTCCATTTATATTTAATGTTTTGAGTTTGTCTACAATCTTGCCATTTATTTTCTATTTGGTCTCATCTCGTCTTTATTCCTTTATTTCTCCTACCTTGCCTTGCTTTGGATTAATAATATATATCATTATTTTTTTCTATTAGTTTTTTAGTTAAATAGTTTTATTACTGCTTTAGTGGTTACCCTACAGATTACAGTAGCTTCCTTAATTCATTACAGTCCACCTTAAATCAATCCAAGAATTTTTCCACCGTGCCAGCCGACATGAGGGTCCCCAACCTCACCCAAGCAAAGCTGCCCCTTCCCAGCAGCACCTGCCCCATGGTCTTGGGGACCTCGAAAGCTGCAGCCTCCCCATGCCTCTGCTGTCATCTTCACAATGGGGACCGTGACTCCTGCTGATACTGTAAGATGGACTGTCACCACTGGGATGTCACCCTGCGCCAACACCAGCAAGTGCCAAGGAGGGACACCATGCTCTGGAGCAAGTGGGGGAGGGGACACTGCGGCCCCCTCAGGAGCTCAGAAGCACTGTTCTCCCCACCTTCACTTCATGGCCCAGCTGCGACACACACAGGGCAGCCCTGGGGCCCTGGGCTGACACCTGGTCCCCGCCCTGACAGCTGCTGCCTCCTCAACCCTGCACCAGCCCAGGCTGGGCCCCATGACCCTCCGGATGCAGTCCTGAATGAGGTTCCCCAACGTCCAGGACCACTTGCATGGTGAACCTGAGTTCATCTGTCCCCAAACTTCTCCAAACTGCCTGGAGTGAAGGTCACGAGCTCAGGAATTGCTGGCTCCGTTGGTTGATAATAGCAAAAAGCCTAAATACCGAGAGCTCTGCCCCAAATGCGCAGGCAGCCCATCCACACTGCCTGAAGGCGAGGCTGGGGGCCCACGCTGCCGTCACAGCCTCCTGGGCAGGTGGGTGAGCCCTGCCCTGAGGGAAAATACTGTGGCCCCTGCAGCACTCTCAGTGCAGATGCGGTGGCCGAGGCTGCCCCACCTGCTCCCACATCCCCATATGTCCTGCAGATAGGCTGGCCTCCACCCTGGGACCTCACGTGTTCATGGGGCGGGTCTGTCACACGGGGTGGCTCATAGTCCCGCCCCACAGTTCCCAGGCCCAAACCCAATCTGCCCTGCTCCCCCTGCCCCGCCGCTGCAACAGAGAGGCTGGGGACCCTTCCCCACCTCCACATCGTGGGCAGCTTCCCCAAAACAGGCCAGTTCCAGGAGTCTCTGCCCCATCTGGGGACCCAGGTCTTGGTGGAGCTCCATCCACTGTGTGCTGACCATGCCTACACAGCCATGCTCAGCTGGCACAGGTGGGGGATGGCCTGAGGGCCATGTGGGCACAGGGAGGGCACGCAGGCACAGGTGGGCTGGCTGGGGGCACCTGGAAGGTGCGCAGGCACATGGGGGGGGGGTGGGCACAGGCGTGGCCGGCCTGGAGGATCCAGAGGACAGAGGGCGGGCGGGCACAGGCGTGGCCCGCCTGGAGGATCCAGAGGACAGAGGGCGGG
>NW_004444047.1:4672862-4687310 GCF_000243295.1 Trichechus manatus latirostris | reverse complement strand
GCCTGGAGGATCCAGAGGACAGAGGGCGGGCGGGCACAGGCGTGGCCCGCCTGGAGGATCCAGAGGACATGGCGGGGGGCAGGCACAGACGTGGTGGGCCTGGAGAACATAGTGCGGGCACAGACGTGGTGGGCCTGGAGGATGCAGGGCGCGGGCACAGGCGGGCTCACTGGCAGCATTCAGCCATGTGCCTGAGCAGCTCCTCGCCCTGCTCATCACTGAAGTGCTGCTGGCAGTGGGGGCACTGGAGGTCCCCTTGGCCCCTGGGGTCTGTGCCAGGGCACCCACCCTCTGCAGGGGGCTCCAGCCGCGGGGACCCCAGCCTCTGGCCCCCAGGCACCGCTGGCTCCAGGGCGTCTGTCTCCAAGTACTTGGATGCGCTGCTCCCAGGGCGAGTCCGGCCTGGCTCCCAGGGGTCCTAGAAGAGAGGTCAGGACTGCTGACCGGCTGGGCAGGGGGCAGGATGGCATGGGGGCTCCGTCCATGGACACGCTGCACCTGCATCCCCAGGGTCCCAGAGCCCAGAGCACGGGGTTGCTAGTGAGTGATGCAGACTCTATGCGTCTGCTAAAGTCACATGCATGCGCCATGAGCTCCTGGGGGCAGGACAGCCCACGTGGGACCCCCCACCCCACCGGAGGAAGGCCACCCCACTGTGGGGGACAGCACTCAGATGGGGCCAGGCAGACTCCTGCCAACTCTGCCCTGCACCTCCCCATAGAGGGGGCCCTCGGCACCTGCCCACAGTGGGGAGCCCTCGGCACCGCCCTGGTGCTGACCACCACCTGCGCCCGCAGTCCTGCTGTCCTGGCGTGGTCAGCCCCCCACCCGTGGTCCGTGCACACAGCAGGTGCTCCCTGAGTGCCTGAAGATGCCTGTCAGCACCCGCAACCCCGCCACAGGGCGACTCTGACCGTAGCGCCCAGGGAGTTTGCTGGGAGCACCCTGGCTCTGGTCGCCGCCCTGGCCTGAGCCGTCAGAGTCCACTGATCCCTGCTCCTGACCTGCTGGTAAACAGCCTCTGTCCAAGGCTGCGGCCCCCTGGCGGCCACAGAGGCCAGAGACCCCACTGTCCAGTCCTGGGTCCCCGCCTGGAGGCCGGGAGAACACCGAGGACACAGCCGGGCCTGGCTGGGCTCCCGATCCTGCCGGGGACATGCAGAGGATGCCCATCGGAGGCCTGCAGTCCGGCCAGGGGAGAGTGGTGGGAGGGGGTGGGCAGGGCTCTGGGTGGGGCTACCCCTGGGGTGGGATGGGCACCTCCCGGTGAGCCTGGAGGCTTGGGGAACATAGGCTCGCCACAATCCCCACGATTCACCCACGAGGAAAGATGGCTGCTAGTTGGGTCCCTGCTCTGGCTTCCTGGTCCAGCGCAGGGCAGGACTCAGGAGGGCGGGCAGGGATCGTCCCCATGGGGAGAAGGGAAGGTCACACCCGCCCCAGGGCGGTAGTCTGCTTGGCCCCTTGCTCCAGTCCCCCTGGGAGGTGCCCACACAGTAGGGACAGCACCGATCCGTGGGTTCCTCGCACGGGCCATGGGCGTGACGTTAGTGAGTGGCTGGGGCCTCAGCGTCCTCACTGAGCGTCAGGGTGGCCAGGACCGGGTGCAGCACAGACACCCTTCCATCCGCACCCCACCCTGCCCACCTTGTCCTCAGGTAAGTACCTGGGACATGCAGGTGCAGGCGGCAGATGAGGCCCAGAGCTCAGGGTCCTCCTGAGACCCTCACCCACCAGAAACCAGGGTCTGGCCGACTCAGAAAAGCTAGAAACACGTGGGGAGAAAAGCAGGAAGGAGCGTGCACGCTGACACCAAGGACCCACCTGTCTCCTGGGCATCTGACGCTGCAGGCAGGCCACTGTGTCCCAGAGCTCCTGGAACCTGCTCTGAGCCCGCTCCCGGTCCGCCCGCTCCGACGAGAAGTCGTCCTTGTACACAAGGATCTGCAGGGATGCCAGACGGTGGGTCCCACCACAGCCACCATGGCGTCTGCCGGAGGAGGGACGCATCCAGCCCCTCCTGCCCACCCCCACAGCCGGGGCGTACAGCGCTGCCCCCCCGGCCCCCACACAGACCTGCTGCTCCAGCATCTGCACCCGCTCCAGCGCGGCATCTCGGGCCCCCTGAGCGGCCACCAGCTCCCGCCGGGCCTCTGCGCAGTCACTGAGCATCTCTTCCAGCTGATGGTTAAGCCGTGAAATCTCCTTCCTCAGGAGCGAGGCCGGGGAGGGCCCCTCTGACTGGCGCAGGGCCCGCAGCCCCTGAAGCTGGGCCTGCAGCCCCCGCACGTACTCGTCCCGGCTGGCGTCGTACCGCTGCCACTTAGCATTGAGGTCCTCCACCTGGGGAGCAGCCAAGCTCAGCACCGACCCGGGGCTGCCCACGGAAGGAGGGGACGGGCGGGTCCCCCTCAGTGGGCACTGCCCCACTTCACTCTGCACAGAGGGCCCCGAGTCCACCGGGCGACTCCAGACACCGTGCCGACCCCCACAGCAATGCTCACAAACTAAAACCGACCTCCTGCGACTCCCCCGACAACTCCGCTCCCCCAGCAGGGCCTGCACCTCGTTACACCACAGGAATGGGGTGCAGGGCACATGTCCGCACAGCCAGGAAGGTCGGCCCCCTGGGTCTGTGTGAACCACCCAGAAGGACACCCCTGGAGCAAAGCGGGTGCTCACCGCAGCTGTTGAGGGTGGACCTTCATCTGGGGTGAAATGCGGGAGACTCACGTGAGTGACCTTGGCCTTCAGCTGCCGGTTTTCTTCCCGTAACTTCTCGACCTCAGCCTGGACGGCGGTGTCCCTGCTGGCACACTCTGGCTGCGGGACGAAGGGGCAGAGGAGATACTGGTCACCACGCTCCGTCGCGCATGCACCAAGAGAACAGTGCTGAGCACACGTCATCGCCCCGGCCTGGAGGCTGGGGTCTGAGGTCTTCAGCGCACCTGGCACGGGGCAGGCGATCATCATTCATCGGAGCTGACGAACCTGCTGCCCAGCCAGGAGGGGCCTCAGGTGTCACCCTGCGACCCCCACCCTGCCTGGCCTGGTGGAGGGTCTCCAGGTCACAAAGGTGGTGACACTGTCTCTGTCCCACCATACCCACACGTGTGAGCTGTTTGTCTTTTGAACATTCTAAATTTAAAGATCCTAAGGAGCCCTGGTGGCACAGAGGTTAAGAGCTTGGCTGCTAACCAAAACGTCGGCAGTTCGAATCTACCAGCCGCTCCTTGGAAACCCTACGGGGCAGTTCTACTCTGTCCTATAGGGTCGCTACGGGTTGGAACGGACTCGACATCAACGGGTTTTAAGGCCATAAAGGAGTCCCTGGGTGGTGCAATGGTTAACACACTTGGTTGCTAACCGAAAGGTCAGGCGTTCAAACTCACCAGCCACTCTGCGGGAGAAAGACCTGGCAATCTGTTCCCTTAACCATTATAGCCTAGGAAACCCTATGGGGCAGTTCTTCTCTGTGGCATGTGGAGTCGCTATGAGTCGGAATTGACTTGATGGCACCCAAAAACAAGGCCATAAAGGAGTCCCTGGATAGGACAAAGCTGAACATGCTCAGCTGCTATCTATTTCTGAAAAATTAACCATTGAAAACCCTATGGGGTCACCATGGGGTACGGTCAACTTGAGGACAACTGGCAGGGCAGTAAAGCTTAAAGGCACTAGTGCTCCCAGGTATAATAACATCTCCTGTTTTTGAGATGAGCACTGTCACACAGCCACCCCATGGCCAGCCTGCCTTGGACCTGCCCATGACACCGTCCCGTCTGCAGACGAGAGCGTCACCGGTTGTCATTTCTGTGCACGGCAACCTAACCTGTGCCGAGGGGCGGAATCGGAGGACTCGTCCCGCAAACCACATCCTAAGCCGATCCCTGCAACAGTGCGCAGACCTCACCAAAAACAGCTTCATGAAATGTATGCACCCTAGAAATCCAGCAAACATCAGCAATCCGGAAGATTGTCCGCTGGTGACGTTAATTTTGAGAATTCCCCTTGAAGGACAGAGGAAGCAGGTCCTAACCGGCTGCCCCCGGGGGCTCGGCTGACCCAGGGCTGAGGAGAGAGGTGAGCTGGAGACCGCCGCGGGGGCTCCGTGCCCCCCGTGTCCCCACGGCCCCACACCTGCTGCAGGTGCACCCACAAGGGGGTCCGTGTCGAAATCCTACAGGGAAGGGTGTGGTGACTGAGAACCGAGCAGGTGGCCCTCTCTCCAGACGGCTGCCTTCTTTCTGGTTCCTGAGGCACGCTGTCCCACCCAAAGTTCTCTCTTCACAGAAGCCGTCGCACTGAGCCTGGGCAACCTGCTGACAGGCAGCGAGCAGACTTCCTGACGAGGCGTGTGGCTGCTCCCACAACATCTCTTTAGAGGGCTGATCTCTGCGGGGACCCAGGAGGCTGTCCCATGGCCTACAGGGCGCAGTGCGTGGGACGCAACCCCCACCTGACACTCCTTCTGCCTCCTCCTTGTCTGCGCAACACAGACAACCCTGAACCCACTGGCAGGCTGGAGCAAGGACTAGCGGACAGACAGACAAATGGAAGACACCTGGCTCAGCTCACAGAGGCCCCACCCCACCCCCACCCCCACCCCCCACTCTTACTGCTCCCCACACCCCTGTCCAGGAGCCCCCTGGTTTCCTGGGTGTCCCCCGCTACCACTCTACCCTATGCCATTCCTTCGATGACCCCCCACTAGGCCCCCTACAGCACGCAGCATAAACCCTCCTATCCGGCCCAGCCGGCAGGCCTGCTGTGCACACTCTGAGGCCCTCACATCGCCTGGCCCTGCCTGGCCCGTGTCAGTCCCATCGAGCCTCTCTGCCCTCCATGTCGCTGACGAAGGAGCAAGGCCCAGAGGAGCCTGGAGGCCACGGTCGGCCAGGCCTTTTCAGACTCTGGGGCCACCGAGGGGCAGTGGGCTGCCTTCTCCAGCTTGTGCCTGGCCACTGCTTGTTACAGACTTGCAGGCACTGCCCTCCCAGCGGCCTCACTGACCCTGCCTCAGTCTCCTCTAACCCCCTCAGCTGTTCCTTCTCCTCATCAGTCAAGGCTGAGGAGACCCAGGTGCCCCTGATGTGGGAGCAGGTCAGAGCTGGCCGGGCAGCGAGACGGTGACAGAGTGGAGCGGGCCCTCCCTTCCTCCTGTGTGGGGCCTGTTCCTCATTCTGCCCCCCCAGCTGACTCATGTTATGAGGACCGCGGCGGCCCCCGCAGCCTCCCCCGGGTCTGCGCAGCGATCTGACTAACCACAGGTGAGAGGGAGCAGGTCCCAGGGCACCACCCATCCCTGCTGTTGTGGACTGAATTGTGCCCCTCAAATATGTGTGGGAATCCACCCCCTGTACCTGTGGATATGATCCTGTTTAGGAATGGGATCTTCTTTGTTAACAAGGCCATATCAGTGTAGTCTGGGTCCTAGACCTAATCCCTTCTGAGGTATGAAAAGAGCAGAAGCAAGTACCAAGGGGAGAAGACAGACGCCACAGGAAGATCACCAGGGAACAGAAGAAGGGTGAAAGAGATGAGGGCTTCCCCCGGAGCTGGACAGAGAAGGCCTCCCCTAGAGCCGGCGCTGAATTCAGACTTCCAGCCTCTTGAACTGTGAGAAAATAAATTTATCTAAAGCCACTCACCTCTTTGGGGGTCTCCGTGTCCCCGCCTGCTCGCTGCCTCTCCTCCAGACACCGGGCCAGCTGCTGGCACATGTGGGCAGTGGCGGCCAGCGTCCTCCGAAGCTGGTGGGCCTCCTCGGCCAGGGAGCGGCACAGCACTTCGCCTGTGGCCCGGGCCTGCGCCTGCAGGACGGTGTCCTCTTCCCTCCCGCACAGTGGCTCCGTCAGCACCTGCATCTCCCTCTCCTTTTCCTCCAGCCGCTCATTCAGCCTCTCAATTTCCTACACAGAAGTTCAAAAGGCCAGTGTATTCGATGACAAGAAGCATCATCAGGAAACACGCTCCTATCGAGAGAGAAGAACACCCAGCACGGTGGCCCCGCCACTAGATGGCAAGCAGGTGTGTTCTGACGTCTGACTTTGGGCCAGTAATTAACTTCGGAGATTTTCAACCTACAGTGTTCTCTCCTGAAACGTCATCTGAAATTTTATTTTCACGATCAGGATCCTGGTTTCAGATTTTGCATTGTAAATTACCCACTGTGCCAATTCCAAACGCTCTTTGATATGACAAGGAGAAACCCCAACCCAGTAACTTCTTTAAGAAAAGTCATTAAAATTACGATTTGTTTTACACCCAACCTGAGATTTGTGCTCTCCTGTTTCCAAAGAAAATCAACCAAAACACCAGTTGCCGTCAAGTCAACTCCTGGCAACCCTAAGTGTGTCAGAGCAGAACGGTGCTCCATAGGGTTTTCAATGGCTGATTTTTTGGAAGCAGATCACCAGGCCTTTCTTCTGAGGCACCTCTGGGTAGACTCAAACCTCCAACTTTTGGGTTAGCAGCCATTTGCACCACTCGGAGACTATTTAAAAAAACCCACTGCCGTTGCGTTGACTCTGACTCACAGTGACCCTACAGGACAGAGTAGAACTGTCCCACAGGGTTTCCAAGGCTGTGATCTTTACAGACGCAAACTGCCACCACAGCTTTCTCCCTTGGAGCGGCTGGTAGGTTCAAACCGCTGACCTTTTGGTTAACAGCCAAGCGTTAACCACTGCACCACCAGCAGGGACATATTACCCAGCAAGCAAGGTAAGCACATGCTTAGGGCATCATCAAAACAGGGGCACCGGTTGTCCAAAGCAAAGACCCGTGGATGCCGAGCAGACAGGACACAAGGAAAAGCGAGCACCACAGTGGAAGGGAACTGCAGGGCCCTAAATGAAACTGACACCAGCTCCAGTGCGTGAGAACGTGCCGGCTGGAAACAAAGTTCACGCAGCGTCAGGAGGGCGCCCCCGTGAAGGTTGTTCAAGCTATGAGGCCCTACCACTTCAACACCTTCGTGGACGTCTGTCTCCTACAGTCCCCTCCTGAGTAACTGAAACTCCTTACCTCGGCGGGTCTCTTGGGAGGGTACTGTTTCTTTCTGATGAGCAAGAGGTGGGGGTGGGCTGTCGAGTCTAACTCTCACTACATTCACCCAAGGTGCAGCTGGATCCAACATGAGCGGTTACTGGGCAAGGACGGGTTATACTGATAGTTAACAGGACTCTGATCCACTTTGAGAGAACCGTCTTGTACATCCACGGCTGCTGAGCCGGCAACTCCAGACAGGAGGGCCGGCAATGAATGCTCTCTGCCGTGATACAAACACAAGGGTGTGCTCTTGTACATGTCCTGGTAAACAACCAACGGGAACTCCAGTCCCAGATGATGCGCAAAAGTGAGGGACCACTGCAATGAATTCAATCATGTTCCTTTTTAACTGTATAAGCATTCATGTACAGAGTTATGCCCTAAGCTTTGTAAACAATAATGTTTCTAACTTCGATTTTAAAATATGTTTGCAATAAGCAAGAATGCAATCTAGCATACATTTAACATAATACTAACACGGGTAATAATTTAATGTAATACTAACCTAGCAAATATCCAAAAAATACTGGAAATAATAATATTTATCTAATGCGAAAAGTTCTAATTTATGTATCAAGTGAGTTTAGTTTTTTATTTTCTGTTGCACAGGACACAGTGCTTGATGTCACTCTATCCATGCTAATAAATGAGGTATTAGGCAGATTAAGAGAATGCAAAATTCAATATTTTTCATGTAAAATATGTTTTTGTTTCACAACAAAGAGTATGATACTAAATTCGTCTTCCAAGAAAGCAACAAAGGGTATTTATCAGAACATTACATTTATATTTTATCAGAATATTTACATATCACCATGTAAGGAAATTTATTATCTAAAGATAACAAAACTTATATAAACGTATTTTATTTTTCATTTCCTTTCAGATTTTAAGCAACTGGTATTGTTATGACTTGCAAAACAAACTTACTCACTGAGAAGTGGTGCTATCGTTACATCAATTATGTGCATATCTCCAAATAATCCCACAAAGAACAACTCCACAAAGAAAATGTACATTCTATAAATTTTCTATATGACAACAAATACATTCTTCTTTTCATTTCACACTGATTGGGTATAACCTCACATTCAGTTCTCCCTTGTGGACCACATAAGAATATGCCAGCGGCACTATAATCGTGACTTGTGACACACCTGGCCCTGTCCTGTGTAAAGCGAACCACAACGTGTCTTCAGATTGAACATACCCTTGTGTTTGTATCATGCCCTTTGTGATGGTTCTCACCTCCGTCGGTATCAGCCATAGTCCAATGAACTACGCAGATGCAGCATCAAAGGGCGGAAAGCGAGTGCGCACGTTTTAAAAGTATTATTTCCAGATGAAAAACACTGGAGCAGAAGCGTAGCGAGGGTAACGGGTGCCCAGGGGCAATCTCTAAATTGCGCCCCCAATTCGAGCGCCCAGGGGAAATCTCTAAATTGCGCTTCCCTCACATTTCAAGACGAACAGACGTGGATAGCAGCGACAGAAAGGACAAAGCGCAAGGCCACAGCCTGCGTGCGATCTCCTGCCGCCTGCATCCCGGGCGGGTGGCAGGCGGGCTGCTCGGCGGGCTCCAGGGGTGCCTGGGTGGCAGCGGTGGTGGCGACAAACGAATGAAATTATTTCCGGCTGCCTTGTAAGTACTATTTCTTTTGACTATCTCAGACCTGAAGAACAGAATTACACGTTCCAAATCAGTTTTTGTTTTACTAATTTTCAAATAGAAATTTTTATCCAAATTCAAATGTAAATTTTACAGAGGGGGGCACAGATGGTCAGCACCAGGGCTCCTTATAGTGGCCTAGAACTCCTTTATAGATTCTAGATTACTGAGCACGCCTCCTGCTGGCGGACATTGGAGCTGCTTCTGGGATTTTGCGGTCACAAAAATGCCACAATACCTATCCTTGGACTCCTGTCCTTGTATGTGGACAATTATACCCATAGGATACACTCCCAGACATGGCAGAGCTGCGGTTATTTTTGAGACTGGGGTTAAGAAATAATTGGGACTCGGCGACACGACCAGACACCAGGCCCCGTGCTGGTCCTGGACCATTCCCATGTCTGCAGGGCGAGGGCACTCCCGAGGCCCCTCCACTCAGTATTACATGCGGTCAACCAGAAACAGGACCACAGCCCTCCAGGCATGTGGCCCAGGGAACATACTCTCTCTCTTTTCTCTCTCTCTCACTCTCTCTGAATCTTCCAGGGCACTTTTCTTTTCTTCATTGTTGTAAAAATATACATCACACAACACCTGCCAATTTACCATTTTTCACGTGAACGATTTAGTGATATCAATTTCATTAATCACGTTGTGTAGCCCTCACCTGTAATTGCTGCTGAATTTTCCATCACCATAAACTCACTGCCCCTTAAAGAATGACTCCTCCTTCCCCCCACCCCGGCCCCGGTCTGAGTTGTTGTTAGTTGCTGAGTTGAGTCGATTGGATTCCGACTCCTGGTGACCCCATGTGTGCAGGGTAGAACTGCTCCACAGGGTTCTCAAGGCCGTGACCTTTTGGAAGCAGGTCACCAGGCCTGTCTTCTGAGGCGCCTCTGGGTGAGTTCAAACCGCCAACCTTTCAGCTAGTAGTCAAGTGCTTGCCCGTCTGCACCACCCAGGGACCCCCCTGGTAACCACTAATAAAACTGGGGCGTCTATACATTTGCCAGTTCTAGATACTTCATGTAAGTGAAATTATACAGTATTTGACCTTTTGGGTCTGACTTATTTCACTCAGCATAATGTCTTCAAGGTTCATTCCTGTATGGCACGTGTCAGGGCTTCATCTCTCTCTATGGCTGAGTAATATCCCACGGTATGTCTACACCACATTTTGCTTATCCATTCATATGTTGATGATACTGAGCTTTTCCATTGTCTCTCCACAGATGTAGCTGATCTGATTGCTGTGCATTCCATCGGGCAAGGTCCAAGTGTATAGTCGCCGTTTATGTTGTTGAAAAAGGTATTTGCAATGAAGAAGTCGTTGGTCTTGCAAAATTCTATCATGTGCTCTCTGGCATCGTTTCTGTCACCAAGGCCGTATTTTCCAACTACCGATCCTTCTTCTTTGTTTCCAACTTTTGCATTCCAATCATCAGTAATTATCAATGCACCTTAACTGCATGTTTGATCAATTCAGACTGCAGAAGTTGGTAAAATCTTCAGTTTCTTCATCTCTGGCCTTAGTGGTTGGTGTGTAAATTTGAAGAGCAGTTGTATTAACTGGTCTTCCTCACAGGCATATCCTGTCACTGACAGCGCTGTACTGCAGGACAGATCAATAGCATCAGTCAGAACAAGGCCACGGGCCGACTGTGGAACAGACCATCAATTGCTCATATGCAAGTTCAAATTGAAACTGAAGAAAATTAGAACAAGTCCACAAGAGCCAAAGTGCAACCTTGAGTATATTCCACCTGAATTTAAGACCATCTCAAGAATAGATCTGACGTGCTGAACACTAATGACCGAAGACCCGATGAGTTGTGGAATGACATCAAGGACATCATACATGAAGAAGGCAAGAGGTCATTAAAAAGACAGGAAAGAAAAAAAAAAAAGACCAAAATAGATGTCAGAAGAGACTCTGAAACGTGCTCTTGAATGTTGAGTAGTAAATAGAAGAAATGATGAAGTAAAATAGCTGAACAGAAGATTTCAAAGGGTGGCTCAAGAAGACAAAGTATTATAATGACATGTGCAAAAACTTGGAGCTAGAAAACCAAAAGAGAAGAGCATGCTCGGCATTTCTCAAGCTGAAAGAACTGAAAAAAAAAAATTTAAGCCTCAAGTTGCAGTACTGAAGGATTCTCCAGGGAAAATATTAAATGACACAGGGAGCATCAAAAGAAGATGGAAGGGATACACAGAGTCACTGTACCAAAAAGAATCAGTCGACATTCAACCATTTCAGGAGGTAGCATCCGATCAGGAACCGACGGTACTGAAGGAAGACGCTGAAGTTGCGCTGAAGGCACTGGCGAAAAACAAGGCTCCAGGAATTGACGGAATACCAATTGAGATGTTTTAACAAACAGACGCAGCGCTAGAAGTGCTCACTCGTCTAGGCCAAGAAATTCAGAAGACAGCTACCTGGCCAACTGACTGGAAGAGATCCATATATATGCCTATTCCAAAGAAAGGTAATGCATCTAAATGCAGAAATTATCAAACAATATCATCAATATCACACCCAAGTAAAATTTTGCTGAAGATCATTCAAAAGCAGCTGCAGCAGTATATCGACAGGGAACTTTCAGAAGTTCAGGCTGGATTCAGAAGAGGACGTGGAACCAGGGATATCATTGCTGATGTCAGATGGATCCTGGCTGAAAGCAGAGAATACCAGAAAGACGTTTACCTGTGCTTTACTGACTATTCAAAGGCATTTGACTGTGCGGATCATAACAAATTATGGATAACATCGAGAAGAATGGGAATTCCAGAACACTTAATTGTGCTCATGCAGAACCTGTGCACTGACCGAGAGGCAGTCGTTTGAACAGAACAAGGGGACACTGCGCGCTTTAATGTCAGGAAAGGTGTGCGTCAGGGGTGTGTCCTTTCGCCACACTTACTCAATCTGTACGCTGAGCAAGTACTCAGGCAAGCTGGACTGTATGAAGAAGAAAGGGGCATCAGGATTGGAGGAAGACTCATTAACAACCTGCGTTATGCAGATGACACAACCTTGCTTGCTGAAAGCGAAGAGGACTTGAAGCACTTACTGGTGAAGATCAAAGACCACAGCCTTCAGTATGGATTACACCTCAACATAAAGAAAACAAAAATCCTCACAACTGGACCAATAAGCAACATCCTGATAAATGGAGAAATGATTGAAGTCCAGGATTTCACTTTACTTGGATCCACAATCAACACCCATGGAAGCAGCAGTCAAGAAATCAAAAGACACATTGCATTGGGCGAATCTGCTGCGAAAGACCTCTTTAAAGTGTTAAAAAGCAAAGATGTCACCTTGAAGACTAAGGTGCGCCTGACCCAAGCCATGGTGTTTTCAATCGCCTCATATGCATGTGAAAGCTGGATGATGAAAAAGGAAGGCTGAAGAAGAATCGACGCCTTTGAATTGTGGTGTTGGCGAAGAGTAGTGAATACACCACGGACTGCCAAAGGAACAAACCAATCTGTCTTGGAAGAAGTACAGCCAGCACGCTCCTTAGAAGCAAGGACGGCGAGACTACAGCACAGAAAACGAAGTGCGTGTGATGGCAGGGAGGGCAGAGGAATGAGGGTCACCTGCCTTCTCTTGCCCTTACAATCAGCCTCTACACGTCAGCATAGACATGAGCTGGCTCACATGGGGACTTCCTCGGTGGCAATACACACCCTGCTTGGCCGGCTTCTTCCCTTGTGGCTCGGACTCCCCAGAGCCAAAGGAACAAAGGCAGGATGGCCAGGTGGCCCGCCAGGCAGCATGTCCTCCCTGGCAGCTGGAGCATCCTCTCTGGTGGCTCATATGTCCTCATCCAGTGAAGGACAGAGCACAGGACGCAGCAGCACTTCAAGGACCATCTAGAGTCCAGCTTTTCATGCACAGGAACCACACACCAAGTCAGCGACTGGTCAGCGACCAGGCCAACATGCCCCGAGAGAGCCTTAACGGCCTTACAAACCAGGCCGAGCCGTGACCTCCTGGCCTCCGTTCCCTCTCCGCTCCTGGCTGGTCCTCAGTGGGCATCCCCACAAGCCAGAGCTGTGCAGTAAGAGAACGGGGCCAGCAGGAATCCTAAGAGGGTCCCATCGATGGCGCCCTTGCCAGGCACCAAGCACTTGGGCTGTGTCCTGGGGAAGCAGCGATGGGTAGGTGGGACCCTTCCTCCTGCCAAAGAGCTCAGTTGGGGAGTGAGGGTCACAGGAAAGAACAAGAGCTAACACGGGCTCTCATAAAGGGTCCACCGCCTGTCTGTCAGCTTGTCATCCTGTGGTGCTTGCGTGTTGCTGTGATGCTGAAAGCTTTCTGCCAATGGTACTTCAAATACCAGCAGGTCACCTGTGGTGGACAGGTTTCAAGGGAGCTTCCAGAATAAGAGAGACTAGGAAGAAAGGCCTGGTGACTGACTTCTGAAAATCAGCCAATGAAAACCCTACGGATCACAAAATATTGTCCAATGTAGTGCTGGAAGATGAGCCCCCTAGGTTGCAAGGCAGTCGAAATACACAGCGGGCTCAACGATGGCCTTGAGCCTATCAGTAATCTTGAAGATGGCACAGGACCCGGCAGTGTTTTGTTCGGTCGTACACAAGGTCATGGTGAGTGGGAGTCGACTCTATGGCGGCTGTAATCTATCTATAAATTCTATCTTAGTCATCTAGTGCTTCTTTAACAGTAATACCACAAGTGGATGGCTTTAACAAACAGAAATTTATTCTCTCACAGCCTAAGAGGCTAGAAGTTCAAATTTAGGGTACCAGCTCCAGGGGAAGGCTTTCTCTCTTGCGGCTCTGGGGGGAAGGTCCTTGTCATCAGTCTTCCTTTGGTCTAGGAGTTTCTCAGCACAGGAAGCCTGGGTCTAAAGGACGCACTCTGCTCCCAGTGCTGCTTTCTTGGTGGTATGAGGTCCCCATGTCTCTCTGCTTGCCTCTCTCTTTTATATCTCAAAAGAGATTGGCTTAAGACACAATCTAGTGTATCTCATCGACATAACTGCCGCTAACCCATCTCATTAACATTGTAGCGAAAGGATTTACAACACATACGAAAATCACATCAGATGACAAAATGGTGGATAATCACACACTGCTGGGAATCATGGCCTAGCCAAACGGACACACATTTCTGGGGACACAATTCAATCCATGACAATATCTAATCTTTCCTTTATTTTACAGGTATGCAAATTTACCTTTATAACCAGAAGAAAAAAAAAAGTGTATCTCTTTTTCTCTCTAAAATCTGGCTGTAGGGCCACACCTGGAGGTGAGAGCTGTCTTCTGCAGGCACCTCCCCTCCAGGCCTGGTTTCCTTCCAGGGAACATTGGGATAACGCCGATGGCCCGGTACAGCAGGGAGGACCAGAGATGGCAGAGTTCAGGGGCGCTTACAAATAACTGTTACACAAAAGCACTATTACTTTCGCTTCTGGTCTAGGTGTTTATGATTGTTGATAAAACGTAGACGCCCTATGAACGACCAGGAGGAGGCGGCGGGCAGGATTCACATCTGTTACCGCACACTATGGCAGGCACCCTCCCCATTCTCATGCTGGTATTAGCCCTGGTGATACCAGAGATAGTGAAAGACACATTCTCTGATGGGGTGCTGTTCTTAGCTGCGGTCCAATTGCCCCTGGGGCCCTGGTGACGTAGTGGTTAAGAGCTCAGGCTGCTAACCAAAAGGTCGGCAGTTCGAATCC
>NW_004444047.1:4632915-4671566 GCF_000243295.1 Trichechus manatus latirostris | reverse complement strand
CCCGCCTCTGCTGTCAGCCCCGCCCCGCCCCGCCGAGAGCCCGCCCCTGTGCTCTGGCCACACCCCTGACGTCAGTCGGGCCACGCCCCTGCAGCCCGACCTACCCTGAGTGGACGAATCCGGCCTCGCTTTTTCCAAGACTCCGGCCCCGACCCACAGACGGCCCCGACTCTGCCGAGAGCCCGGCCCCGGCCTCGCGGACAGTACTTCGGCCTGTCCCCGGTGGACAGCCCCGGCCCCGCCCCGGAGCCGATCCCCACACCGTGGAGACTAACGCCCCGACCCCCCAGTCCCGCCCCACGGTGATCCAGACCCCACCCCCGAGCCCCGGCCCCGCCCCTCGGGGAGCCAGGCCCCACCCTGAGCCTCGGCAGGCTCTGCTTGTCCTGGCGCCCAGTGGCTTGGCCTGGTGCGGGGTGCGCTAGCCCCACTCCCCCGCGTCCGGGGAGGAGTCCGGGAATCCGGCTGGCGGAGGAGGCAAGCCGCGTGAGGAGAGGGTCCCTGCCCACGGCCGTGCCGGGGTATGGGGCTCAGAGGCCTCTGATGCCCCTGCTGACAGGTGGCAGGTAGGGATGCGAGAAAGAAGGGGTTGTTGAAATGGTGTATCCTTTGCTGTGTGTATTTTCACCAAAAAATAAATTAATTTAATTAAATTTTAAAAAAAAAGCAGCCTCTCCCAGGCAGAGCTGGAGAAAAATGTGGAACAAAATTCTAACTCCCAAAAAAGACCAGACTTACTGGCCTGACAGAGACTGGAGAAACCTCAAGAGTATGACCCCCGGACACCCTCTTAGCTCAGTGGTGAAGTCACTCCCGAGGTTCACCATTCAGCCAAAGATTAGACAGCCCCATAAAACAAAACGAGACTAAAGGGGCCCAACAGTCCAGGGACAAGGACTAGAAGGCAGGAGGAGACAGGAAAGCTGGTAATAAGGAACCCAAGGATGGGAAGGGATAGTGTTGACATGTTGTGGGGTTGTTAACCATTGTCACAAAACAGTGTGTACTAACTGTTTAATGAGAAACTATTTGTTCTGTAAACCTTCATCTAAAGTACAATAAAAAAGTGATTGACTTGAGACACACCCTTCACTGACATAGCCTCATTAACATAGCAAAGAAAACCCTATTCACAAATGGGATCCCATCCACAAGTATTTTGTTGTTGTTGTGGGCCATTGAGTCAGTTCTGACTCATAACAACCCTGTAGGGTCCCTATGAGTCCACAAGTATAGGGGTTACGATTTACAACACATATTTTTTGGAGACACAATTCAATCCATAATAGAAAGCCAGACACAGCCAAGTGTCTACACTGGGGATGGGCAGACCTGGCTCCATGGTGAAAGGTACTGGAAGGTGCATTCTTACCCAGTCCAAGCCCTGGCTTCCTTCTCTGCAGAAGGAAGGTCATAGTAAATGCCCTGCATACCTCCTAGGGATGTTGTGGGAGTCAAGGAGAGAGTATGCTTAAAACATTCACCCGACACCTTGCCTGCATGTGGCAAGCCTGCAGTCCACGTGGCTGTGATTATGAATGACACATTCTGGCTTCAGAGGCAGTGGTGGAAAAGCAGAACTGCGCTGGGCGCGGAGATGTTTCCTTGGTGTGAGTCATCACCACGACTGCTATATGGGGAATCTCTTTTCAAATCTGTGAAATGGGCATCAGACAGGTCTAGTCTCCCATCCAAACCCAGGAGCCAGATGTGTTTTTACAAATCAGAATCTCTGGGTGTGAGTTAGGTACATATAAGTTGGAGGTAGCCAGCCTCCAAAAACAATCCTCACCTCCAGGTATTCCCACTCTTGTGTAGTCCCTGCGGACACATTGAATAGGGCTGACATGTAACCATTAAGATGTTACAGAAGTGTCGGAGTGTGACTTTAGGACTAGCCTACAAAAGACACTGTGGCTTCTGCCTCTCCTTCTCTTGGCTCACTCATGCTGGGGGAGGTCAGCTGCCATATTGTGAGGACGCTCTAGCAGTCCTGTGAAGAGGTTCACATGGAGAGGAACCGAGGCCTCCAGCCAACAGCCACGTAAGTGTGCCATCTTGGAATCAGATCCTCCAGCCCCACCCAAGCCTTCAAAGACGGCAGCCCAGGCCGATGTCTGGACCGTAACCTCGTGAGTGACGCTCAGCCAGCACCAGGCAGCTAAACTGCTCCTGAATTTCTGACCGACAGCAACTGTATGAGACAATAGACAGTCGTTGTTGTTTTAAGCTTCATCCACGCCTGCTGCCTCCTCCAGCACCTTCTCTGACTCCCAGCCCAGATACCCCACTCCAAGCTCCCTGCCTGCTAAGAGGTCAGAGGGCAGAAGGGAGGGAGCCAGCAAGTATCTGGGGAAATAGACTCTGGGTGGAGGGAACAGCAAGGGCCAGGCTCTGGGGGTGGCTGAACACAGTCAGGAACACCGAGGAGACCTGGGTGGCCCGAGAGTATGGAGTGGCCATGTGAGGAACTGGGACAGAGGAGCCCCAAATGTCCCTGTCCCGGTGCCCACCATGTGGACGCTGGGTGAGGGCCCGGGGATGGAGTGGCCAGGCTGGGCCCAGGCAGACCAAGTTGAGCCTCCCTGCTTCCATCTTCCACAGCTCCAGGTCTGATCCTGAGGAAATCCTGCACCCATTTAAGAGTCGGGGACACTGAGGCTGAGGTGGGTTCCTGGCCTGTAGAAAGGAGAACTCTGAGGTGGTGCGAGGGTGCATCCTCAGCAAGGCAAGCCCCAGCCTTGTGCTGCACAGCTCACACCATCAGTGGTCACCATGGCTGCCTCTGTCCTCAAGGCCTCTCCATCCCTACAGTCCCCTCCATCCACAATGCCCTCTCTGTATTCACGCCCCTCCATCCGCAAGTCCCCTCTGTCCCCATGGCCCCTTGTTCACCTGGCTTCTCCGTCCACACCACCCCTCCATCTTCACGGCCCCCTCCATACTCATGCCCCCACTGTCCTCACACCCCTGCCCCCCATCCTCACAGCTCCCATCCTCACAGCCCCCCTTCCTCACAGCCCCCCTCCTTCACAGCCCCTTTCCCCGTGTCCCCTCTGTCCTCACGCCCCTGCCCCCTATCCTCACAGCCCCCTATCCTCACAGCCCCTCGGTCCTCATGGCCCCTCCTTCCTCATAGTTCCTCTGACCTCTCGCCCCTGCCCCTTATCCTCATGGTCCCCCCTTCCTCATGACCACTCTGTTCTTACCCCCCGCCCCCTATCCTCATGGCCCCTCTTCCTCACAGTCCCTCTGTTCTCACACCCCTTCCCCCAAAGGAGATGTGCCCCCCCAGAGTCTGTGCCCACTTCTAGACCATACTCTAGGGGCCAGGACCTTCAACTCCCTGGCAAACAGCCCCGCACAGGCCTTGCCCCAGCTTTGGCAGGTGGCGCTGCTGATGCATGTGCCCCGGTGCAGTGCAGACAGGGCTCAGCGGGCAAGCAGGGTGGGTGCCCGGTGGGAGTAGATGGGAGAGGCTGCAGGCAAGGACAGGGACAGGGCCGACTTCTGCCAAGTTCAGGTGAAGAAGCCAGAGGCGCCCAAGGCGGTCGGCTCAGACCTGGCCTTCCAGAATGCTAGGGAGGCATATCTGCCCAAGAGCAAGATAGAACATGTTCATTTCAGGTGTGTGGCTTGACATACAGCTCTTCAACATTCAGTGATAGGATTGGCTGTCCCCTGGGCCGGCTGGGTGGAGACGTCCCTGATCGCCCCTTCTCCTCAGCTGCTCTCGCTGGCTCCTTCCACAATGCCACGATTCTTTGACTTCCCTGACATTGTATCCACCCTCTGCTGTGGCGTTGGCTCAGCTGGCCTGGGAGGTCGACTGGCCATTCTGTACGCCACAGAGGGATTTTTTTTAAACACACAAATTAGGTTATTCTTGTTCATTAAACAAACGAAGACATAGGAAACTTTGTCATAGAAAAAATAGTAGTGCAAAGGCTACTGCTGTTGTTTTGTATTGCGGTAAATATACCTATAAAAAAAATCTTCCCATTCAACAATTTTTACGTGTATAATTCAGTGATATTGGTTACATTCATCATGTTGTCCAACCATTAGCACTAACTACCCTTTTCCCAATTATTCCACCACCACTAACATAAACTTAAAGCCCCCTAAGCACTAACTTCCCGTTTCCCCTTCTCTCCCACCCTGGTAGCCACTAAGGTTTTTATATATTTGCCTATTTCAGGTAAGTGGGATCATATAATGTTTGTCCTTTTGTGTCCGACTTATTTCACTCGGCATAATGTTTTCACGGTTCATCCATACTGTGGTATGTGTCAAGCCTCCATTTCTGTTTATCTTACTGTTGTCGTGAAGCGCCTTCAAGTCAGTTACGACTCGTAGCCACCCTGTGTACAACAGAACAAAACACTGCCCAGTCCTTCGCCATCCTCACAATCGTTGTTATGCTTGAGCCCGTTGTTGCAGCCACTGGGTCAATCTATCTTGTGGAGAGTCTTCCACTTTTTCGCTGACCCTTTGCTTTATGTCCTTCTCCAGGGACTGGTCCCTCCTGGTAACATGTTCAAAGTATATGAGACGAAGTTTCACCATCCTTGCTTTTAATGAGTATTCTGGCTGTACTTCTTCCAAGACAGATTTGTTCGAGCTTTTGGCATTTCATGATATAGTCAATATTGAACATCAACCAAATCTTTTTGGTACAGTGATTCTGTGTATTCCTTCCATCTTCTTTTGGTGCTTCCTGCATCATTTAATATTTTCCTCATAGAATCCTTCAATATTGCAACTTAAGGCTTAAATTTTTTCTTCATTTCTTTCAGCTTGAGAAATGACAAGTGTGTCCTTCCCCTTTGGTTTTCTAATTCCAGGTCTTTGTACGTGTCATTATAATACTTGACTTTGTCTTTTCAAGCTGCTCTTTGAAATCTTCTGTTCAGCTCTTTTACTTCATCACTTTGTTCACTTTAGCTACTCTGTATTCAAGAGCAAGTTTCAGAATCTCTTCTGACATCCATTTTGGTCTTTTCTTTCTTTTTAATGACCTCTTGCTTTCTTCATGTATGATGTCCTTGATGTCATTCCATAACTCCTCTGGTCTTTGGTCATTAGATTTCAATGCGTCAAATCTGTTCTTGAGACGGTCTCTAAATTCAAGTGGGATATATACAAGGTGGTACGTTGGTTCTCGTGGACTTGTTCTAATTTTCTTCAACTTGAACTTGCATATGAGCAGTTGATGGTCTGTTCCACAGTTGGCCCCTGACCTTGTTCTAACTGATGATATCAAGTTTTTCCATCGTCTCTTTCCACAGATGTAGTTGATTTGATTCCTTTGTATTCCATCTGGTGAGGTCCATGTGTATAGTCGCTGTTTATGTTGCTGAAAAAAGGTATTTGCAATGAAGAAGTCATTGGTGTTGCAAAATTCTATCATGTGATCTCCGGTGTCATTTCCATCACCAAGGCCATATTTTCCAAGTACCAATCCTTTGTCTTTGTTTCCAACTTTCACATTCCAATCATCAGTAATTATCAACGCATCTTAATTGCATGTTTGATCAATTTCAGACTGCAGAAATCGGTAAAAATCTTCAATTTCTTCATCTTTGGCCTTAGTGGTTTGTAGGTAAATTTGAATAATAGTTGTATTAACTGGTCTTCCTTGTAGGCGTATGGATATTAACCTATCACTGACAGCGTTGTATTTCAGGATAGATCTTGACGTGTTCTTTTTAATGAGGAATGCAAAGCCACTCCTGTTCCATTTGCCATTCCCGACATAATAGACCATATGATTGTCTGATTCAAAATGGCCAATACCAATCCATTTCATCTCACTAATACCTAGGATATCAATGTTTATCATTCCATTTCATTTTTGAAGATTTCCAATTTTCCTAGATTCATACTTTATATATTCCATGTTTCATATTATTAATGGATGTTTGGAGCTGTTTCTTCTCATTTTAAGTCTTAATGACTGAGTAATATTCCATTGTGTATATATACCACACTTTGTTCATCCGGTCATCTGTTGGTGGACATTTTGATTGTTTCCACATTTTGTCTTTTCTGAATAATGCTGCAATGACTATTGGGGTATAGGTTTCTGTTTGTGTTCCTACTTTCATTTATTTTGGGTATATACCTAGGATTGAGGTTGCTGGGTCATACGGTAGTTCTGTGTTCAACTTTTTGAGGAACCACCAAACTCTTTTCCGCAACTGCTGTACCATTTTGCATCCCCATCAGCAAATGATGAGGGTTCCAATTTCTCCCTATCCTCTCCAATACCTGCTATTTTCCGTTTTCTTGATTATAGCCATTCTAGTCAGGGTGAGGTGGTATTTCATTGTGGTTTTGATTTGAGTCTCTGACTTGCTGGCAACTAAAAGCGACAACAACAATGCTAATGACGTTGAGCATCTTTTCATGTGTTTCGTGGCCATTTGGATATCTTCTTTGGTGAAATATCTATTCAACTCTTGCCCATTTTTTATTGGTTTTTTTGTCTTTTTGTTGTTTAGTTGTAGGAGTTCTTTATATATTCTAGATATTAAATCCTTATCAGATCTACGGGTCCGTAAAGCTCTCTCCCAATCTGTTGTTACATATATATTTACCACACACACATACACAAAGAATACTTTGTCCTGAATTCCCCAGCTCGATTGTTAGACTAAAGGGGGAGATCAAGGAATGTGAAGAATGCTGTTGCAGGCCTTCCTAGCCCCAGCACTCAAGGTCTTGCTGAGTGGTCGGATTTTGAAGACCTTGCTCATCCTCTTGGCCCGGTAAACCTGCTGTTGTCAAGTCAATTCTGACTCATAGTGACCCTATAGGACAGGGTAGAACTGCCCCATCGAGTTTCCAAGGAGCGCCTGGTGGATTCGAACTGCTGACCTTTTGGTTAGCAGCCGTAGCTCTTAACCACTACGCCACCAGAGTTTCCCTGGCAGGGTAAGAGGGGTGGGAATGCAGGGGTGGGGACAGCCTCTCCAACACCTGTTATTTTCCATTTTCTTGATCATAGCCATTCTGGTGAGGGTGAGGTGGTATCTCACTGTGGTTTCGATTCGTGTCTCTGACTCACTGCCACTAACAACAGCAATGCTAATAACATCGAGCATCTTCTCTGTTTGCTAGTGAAATGTCTATTTGGTGAAATGTCTATTCACCAGGTGGCAGCACTAAATAGGACACCTAAGCAAAGACTCGAAAGGAGTGAAGAGGGAGAAGTGCAGATTCCTGGAAGAGCGTTCCAGGAGTATCTCTGCCTGTTTAAGAACAGCAAGGAGGCCCCAGTGGCTGGAGCCGGGTGGATGAGGGGAGGAGCAGGAGACCGGAGAAGAAACAGGGCTCAGGTCGTGGGAGACTTGAAGACCATCATGGGAACTTTGGTGTCTCCTTGGAGTAAAATGGAGAGCATAGCAGGGTTCTGAGCTTCCAGGGAGCATTCTGGCTGTACTTCTTCCAAGACAGATTCGTTCATTCTTCTGGCAGTCCATGGTATATTCAATATTCTTCTCAACACCGTAACTCAAAGGCATCAATTCTTCTTTGATCTTCCTTATTCATCATCCAGCTTTCATTGTCCAGTATGCATATGAGGCAATTGAAAATACCATGGCTTGGGTTAGGCTCCTCTTAGTCTTCAAAGTGACATCTTTGCTTCTGAGCACTTTAAAGAGGTCTTTTATAGCAGATTTGCCCAATGCAATACATGGTTTGATTTCTTGACTGCTGCTTCCATGGGCATTGATTGTGGATCCAAGTAAAATGAAATCCTTAACAATTTCAAGATTGTCTCCCTTTATCATGATGTTGTTTATTGGTCCAGTTGTGAGGATCTTTGTTTTCTTTAATTATGTTGTGTATAACATTGCCATGAGTCAGAGTCAACTCGAGGGCAGCTATCTATCTGTGATCACAGTGAGCCCACCCGGATAGTCAAGGATAATCTCTCCATCTCAAGGTCAGCTGATTAGCAACCTTAGTTCCATCTGCAACCTTAATCCCCCCTAGCCATGTAACCTAACATATACGCAGGTTCCAGGGATTAGGACAGGGACATCTTTGGGGGCCATTATTCTACAGACCATATCATCTGTCAGGACAATGTTCTGTTGTGATCCATAAGGTTTTCATTGGATAATTTTTGGAAGTAGATCACCAGACTTTCTTCCTAGTCTGCTTGGTCAGAAAGCTCAACTGACACCTCTCTACCATGAGTGACCCTGCTGGTATTTGAAATACTGGTGGCATAGCTTCCAGCATCATAGCAATATGCAAGCCACTGCAGTATGACAAACTGACAGACGGTTAGTGGGAGGGTCCTTAAAAGTACAAGAGGGGGCAGAAGAGAAAGAGTGACAACATATGAGAAAGACCCACCATTGCTGGCTTTGAAGATGGAGCCAGGGGCTCCAGCCAAGAAATGCAGGTGGCCCCTAGGAACTGGGAAAGGCAAGGAAACAGATTCTCCCATGGAGCCTCCAGAATGAAAGCAGCCCTGGCGAGATCTTGGACTTTGATCTCCAGAACTATAAAAGAATAAATGTGTGCTGTTTTAAGCCCGTATGTTTTAGGTTATTTGTTACCATTGGTTCCCAAAATTTAGTATACATAAGAATCACCTGGGGATCTTGTTAAAATGAGATTCTGATTCACTTTAAATGGGGTGGAAATGCAAATTCTCAGCAGGGGATAGAATCAGAGTGAACCCGCTGGAGCCCTAGTTCAAAGGACTGCTTCTTGGTCTATGTACAGGTTCTGCAGGAACACAATTAAATGTTCTGGAATTCTCATTCTTCACAATGTTATCCACAACTTGTTATGATCCACACAGTTGAATGCCTTTGCATAGTCAATAAAACACAGGTAAACATCTTTCTGGTATTCTCTGCTTTCAGCCAAGATCCATCTGACATCAGCAATAATATCCCTGGTTCCATGTCCTCTCCTGAATCCGGCTTGAATTTCTGGCAGTTCCCTGTCGCTGAACTGCTGCAACAGTTTTTGAATGATCTTCAGCAAAATTTTACTTTCATGTAATATTAATGACATTGTTTGATAATTTCCACATTCGGTTGGATCACCTTTCTTTGGATTGGGCAAAATATGGATCTCTTCCAGTCGGTTAGCCAGGTAGCTGTCTTCCACATGTCTTGGCATAGATGAATGAGTACTTCCAGGGCTGCATCCATTTCCTGAAACATCTCAACTGGTATTCCATCAACTCCTGGAACCTTGTTTTTTTTTTTTGTCGATGCCTTCTGTGGAGCTTGGACGTCTTCCTTCAATGCCATTGGTTCTTGATGATATGCTACCTCCTGAAATGATTGAACATTGACCAATTCTTTTTGCTACAGTGACACTGTGTATTCCTTCCATCTTCTTTGGATGCTTCCTGCCTTGTTCAATATTTTTTTGCCCATAGAATCCTTCAGTATTGCAAACTGAGGTTTGAATTTTTACTTCAGTTCATTCAGCTTAGAAATACCAAGTGTATTCTTCCCTTTTGATTTTCTAACCCCAGGTCTTTGCATGTTTCATTACAATACTTCACTTTGTCTTTTCTTTTTTTTTTAGTTTCTGATTTTTTTACATTATATTCTGGATGAAGTTTTACAGAACAAACTATCTTCTCGTCAAACAATTAATACATATATTATTTTGTGACATTGGTTACCAACCCCACGACATGTCAACACTCTCCCTTCTCGACCCTGGGTTCCCTATTACCAGCTTCCCTGTCTCCTCCAGCCTTCTAGTCCTTGCCCCTGGGCTGGTGTGCGCCATTAGTCTCGTTTTGTTTTATGGGCCTGTCTAATCTTTGGCTGAAAGGTGAACCTCGGGAGTGATTTCATTACTGAGCTAAAAGATGTCCAGGGGCCATACTCTCGGGGTTTCTCCAGTTTCTGTCAGGCCAGTAAGTCTGGTCTGTCTTTGTTAGAATTTTGTTCTACATTTTTCTCCAGCTCTGTCCAGGACTCTATTGTGATCCCTGTCAGAGCAGTCAGTGGTGGTAGCCGGGCACCATCTAGTTGTGCTGGAATCATTCTGGCGGAGACTGTGGTAGTTGTGATCCATTAGTCTTTCAGACTAATCTTTCCCTTGCGTCTTTGGTTTTCTTCATTCTCCCTTGCTTCCTACAGGGTGAGACCAGTGGAGTACCTTAGATGGCCATTCAGAAGCTTTTAAGATCCCAGATGCTACTCACTAAAGTAGAATGTAGAACATTTCTTTATAAACTGTGCTATGCCAATTGAGCTAGATGTTCCCCGAGACCATGGTCCCCACAGCTCTCAGGCCCAGTAATTCGTTCCCTCAGGGAGTTTGGAAGTGTCTATGGAGCTTCCATGACCTTTCTTTGTACAAATTGTGCTGGATTCTCCAGTATTGTGGATGGTCTTACCCTTCACCAGAGTCACTACTTATCTATTGTCTATTTACTGTTTTTCCATCCCCACCCCTCCTCTCCCTCGTAACCATCAAAGATTGTTGCTTTTTGCGCATAAACCTTTTCATGAGTTTTTACTGTAGTGGTCTCATGTAATATTTGTCCTTTTGTGATTGACTTACTTCACTCAGCATAATGCCCTCTAGATTCATCCATGTTGTGAGATGCTTCGCAGATTCATCATTGTTCTTTATCGTTGCATAGTACTCCACTGTGTGTATGTACCATAGTTTATCCATTCATCTGTTGATGGACATCCAGGTTGTTTCCATCTTTTTGCTATTGTTTACAATGCTGCAATGAACATGGATGTGCACACGTCTGTCTGTGTATGGCTCTTATTTCTCTAGGATATATTCCTAGGAGTGGGATTGCTGCATCATATGGTATTTCTATTTCTAGCTTTCTAAGGAAGTGCCATATCATTTTCCAAAATGGTTGTGTCATTTTGCATTCCCACCAGCAGTGCATAAGAGTTCCAATCACCCCACAGCCTCGCCAACATTTGTTATTTCCAGTTGTTTTGATTCGTGCCAGTAATGCCGGGGTGAGATGGTCTCTCACTGTGGTTTTGATTTGCATTTCTCTAATGGCTAGTGATTGCGAGCATTTCCTCATGTGTCTGTTGGCCGCTTGAATGTCTTCTTTGGTGAAGTGTCTGTTCATTTCCTTTGCCCGTTTTTTAATTGGATTGTTTGTCTTTTTGTTGTAGAGCTGTTGGATTTTCTTGTAGATTTTAGAGATTAGACCTTTGTCTGATTTGTAATGGTCAAAATTTTTTTCCCAGTCTTTAGGTTCTCTTTTTACTCTTTTGCTGAAGTCTTTTGATGAGCAAAAGTGTTTAATTTCTAGTAGATCCCATTTATCTAGCTTATCTTCTGGAGTTTGTGTGTTGTTAGTTATGGTTTGTATCCTGTTAATGCCATGTGTTAGGGCCTCTAGCGTTGATCCTATTTTTTCTTCTATGATCTTTATAGGTTTTGGTTTTATATTTAGGTTTTTGATCCATTTTGAATTAGTTTTTGTGTATGGTGTGAGGTATGGGTCCTGTTTCATTTTTTTGCAGATGGACATCCAGTTTTACCAGCAACATTTGTTAAAAAGACTGTCTTTTCCCCCATTTGATGGACTCCGGGCCCTTGTCGAAGATCAGGTGACCATAGGTGGATGGATTTACATCTGGGTTCTCAATTCTGTTACTTTGGTTAGTGTATCTGTTATTGTCCCAGTACCAGGCTGTTTTGACTATGGTAGCTGTATAGTAGGTTCTGAGGTCAGGTAGTGCAAGTCCTCCCACTTTATTCTTCTTCTTATCCGGGGCCTCTTCCCTTTCCATATAAAGTGAATAGTTAGCTTTTCCATCTCTTTAAAGAATGCTATTGGTATTTGGATTAGGATTGCATTGTATTTGTAGATTGCTTTGGGTAGAATTGACATTTTCACAATGTCGAGTCTACCTATCCATGAGAGTGATATATTTTTCCATTTAGGGAGATCTCTTTTGGTTTCTTGCAGTAGTGTTTTGTAGTTTTCTTTGTATAGGTCTTTTACACTTTACTTTGCCTTTCCGAGCTGCCCTTTGAAATCTTCTGTTCTGCTCTTTTACTTCATCATTTCTTCCTTTCGCTTTAGCTACTCTACGTTCAAGAGCAAGTTTCAGAGTCTCTTCTGACATCCATTTTGGTCTTTTCTTTCTTTCCTGTCTTTTTAATGACCTTTTGCTTTCTTCATGTATGATGTCCTTGATGTCATTCCACAATTCGTCTGGTCTTCAGTCATTGCTGTTCGATGCGTCAAATCTATTCTTGACATAGTCTCCAAATTAAGGTTGGATATACTCAAGGTCATACTTTGGCTCTCATGGACTTGTTTCAATTTTCAACTTCAACTTGAACTTGCATATGAGCAATTGATGGTCTGTTCCTCATTTGACCCTGACCTTGTTCTAACTGATGATATTGAGCTTCTGCATCATCTCTTTCCACAGATGTAATCAATTTGATTCCTGTGTATTCCATCTGGTGAGGTCCACGTGTAAAGTTACTGGTTTATGTTGCTGAAAAGGTATTTCTAATGAATAGGTCATTGGTCTTGCAAAATTCTACCATTCTATCTCCTGTGTTGTTTCTACACCAAGGCCGTATTTTCCAACTACTGATCCTTCTTTGTTTCCAACTTTTGCATTCCAATCACCAGTAATTATCAGTGCATCTTGACTGCATGTTTGATCAATTTCAGACTGCAGAAGTTGGTCAAAATCTTCAGTTTCTTCATTTTTGGCCTTAGTGGTTTGTGTGTCAATTTGAATAGCAGTCATATTAACTGGTCTTCCTTGTAAGTGTATGGATATTATCCTATCACTGACAGCTTTGTATTTCCGGATAGATCTTGATATGTTCCTTTTGACAATCAATGTGATGCCATTCCTCTTCATAGTAGACCAGGTGATTGTCTGATTCCAAATGGCTAGTAACAGTCCATTTTAGCTCACCAATCCCTAGGATATTGCTCTTCAAGTTTTCCATTTCATTTTTGACAACTCCAATTTTCCTAGATGCATACTTTACGTTACACATTCCTATTATTAATATTATTAATCAACACATGTGAAAGTAGCAGTCAGGAAATCGAAAGATGCATTGCATTGGGCAGATGTGCTGCAAAAGACCTCTTTAAAGTGTTAAAAAGCAAAGATGTCACCTTGAAGATTAAGGTGCATGTCATGGATTGAATTGTGTCCCCCAAAACTATCTGTCAACTTGGCTAGGTCATGATTCTCAGTATTGTATGATTGTCTACCATTTTTTCATCTGATGTGATTTCCCTATGTGTTGTAAATCCTATCACTATGATGTTAATGAGATGGATTAGTGGCAGTTATGTCGATGAGATCTAGGAGAATAGACAGTGTCTTAAGCCAATCTCTTTTGAAATATAAAATAGAGAAGCTAGCAGAGACACATGGGGGACCTCATACTAGCAAGAAAGCAGTGCTGGGAGCAGAGCACGTCCTTTGGACCTGGGGTTCCTGTGTGGAGAAGCTCCTAGACCAAGGGAAGACTGATGGCAAGGACCTCCCTCCAGAGCCAAAAGAGAAAGAAAGCCTTCCCCTGGAGCTGACAGCCTGAATTCAGACTTCTAGCCTACTAGACTATGAGAGAATAAACTTCCCTTTCTTAAAGCCATCCACGTGTGGTATTTCTGTTATAGCAGGCCTAGATGACTAAGACAGTGTGCCTGACCCAAGCTGTGGTGTTTTCAGTCACCTCATATGCATGCAAAAGCTGGACAATGAATAAGGAAGACCTAAGAAGAATTGATGTCTTTGAATTATGGTGTTGGCGAAGAATAGTGAATATACCATGGACTGGCAGAAGAATGAACAAATCTGTCTTGGAAGAAGTACAGCCAGAATGCTCCTTAGAAGCAAGGATGACGAGACTTCATCTCATATACTTTGGACATGTTAGCAGGAGGGATCAGTCCCTGGAGAAGGACATCATGTTTGGTAAAGTAGAGGGTCAGCGAAAAAGAGGAAGACCCTCAACAAGATAGACTGACACAGTGGCTGCAACAATGGGCTCAAGCATAACAATGATTGTGAGGATGGTGAAGGACTGGGTGGTCTTTTGTTCTGTTGTACATAGCGTCGCTATGAGTCAGAACCAGCTCGACGGCACCTAACAACAAGAACCCCTTTGGTGTTGTGCTTACAAAGCCTGTCTCATCCCCATAGTATATAGATACCTACATTTTCTTTTAATATGTTTTTGGATTCTTTTTTGTTTTTGTGTTTGAAGTCTTGGATCTGGCTGAAGCTTATTCTGGCATGAGGTGGGAGGTAGGGTCTCTTTCTCCCCCGAGTGATTACCCAGGCATCTCAACCCAATTTAAGAATGAGTGGACGGGACTTTGCCTTCAATTTTTCACAATATGAAACAAACCAAACCAACCAAACAAAAGAAAACAGTGTTTCTGTGTGGTTCAGGGGAGAGAGCTCACATGTGCTCTGCAGCCAGACTTCTTGGGTTAGATCCCACCTCTGCCATGAGCTTCGCCTCTCAAGAGACTCAGTCTTCTCATCTGAAAATGGGCTCACTCCCAGCTCACGGCAGTTTCAGGGGCCCACCCAGAGCCCTGTGAGGCCAGGCCAGGCGGGGTGTTCTGGGAGACTGGTGGGGCAACTCACTCATTCTCTCCCAAGGTGGCAGGAGGTGCATCTGGGGAGCCGAGGTGGGGACCTACCCTGGAGTTTCTCCTGGGGGTCCCCGGGCCCTCCCAGATTGCAGCTCCCCTGTTCCTCCACCCCTCTGGGCCCGGTTAGAAGGCTTTGCAGGGACACCGGCCACCTCTCACCTCATGTCTGCCAAGCCTTGTCCCAGGGTCCAGCGCTGGCCAGGAAAAGGCTGCTGTCCCTCCCAACCCTGGGCCAGGTCGTAGAAGGCAGCCCTCCGGGTGTTATGGGGCCCTCACAGATGTGACCACCACAGCTTCCTCTTTGCAAGCCCACGCGGGCTTCCCCTTCCAGACCCAGCGCCTTCCAGGAGGTCATGTGGCTGCAGAGGGCAGGGGTGCTAGGAGCCCAGGGGAGGGGGCGGAGAAGGCATCCTGTGTACAAACACCCACCCCCGAATTGCAGGCCGGAAGAGGGACCAAGAATAGAATAGGCTGCTTTCAATTTCCAAATCGGGCTCCGGGGGCTGAGACCCTGACATGTTTGGCTGTAAAAATAGAAAAGCGAGAGCCTGTGTGGGCCGCCGGCCGCCATCCACGGGGGCTGGTGTTTAAAATAGAGCTCTGTAGTGGGGCCTTCATGGGACCGTGTTTTCATGTAGAAAATTTACCCAAGTGAACCTCTCTGAGGGGAAAGATAATGGCCCCAGGGCCAGGGTGTGCAAGTGGCAGGGGGCTGGCGCCCCAAGGGGGCTGCTGGCTGGGCTGGCTGTCCTGACCTCCAGCTTCTTTCTGACTCCAGGGCTTGGCACAGGCTGTACCCTTTGCCTGAAGATCCCCCCAAGTCGTCGGGGCCCAACTCAGTCCCTTGTCCCCAGAAAGCCTTCCCTAACGTCTCCAGCCGGCCCCTGCTCTCAGCACTGGCCGAGAAGGGAGCAATGTCTGTGCTGGGCACAAGGGCAGTGGGGCCTAGGGATGCTGGTCCTGCCCTCCAGGTGCTCACGGGCCCGGGTCATCCACTGGGGACGAGCTCTGTGCGGGGGCCCTGCACTGGACCATGCTGGGAACCCAGAGGGGCCTGCCCTGCAGTGCCCGAGGGAGTCTGACAAGCTCTGCGCAGCGCGTTGCCGGCAGGATGGAGGTGGGTGTCTGGGCGTGACTGGGGCAGGAGCCCTCCCGGGCAGGGATGCTGAGCCGGCTCTCTGTGAGGAGGGAGGCAGGAACAGGGCTGGGTGGGTGCGGACTGGCCTGCAGGGAGCTCCGGCCTGGTGTCTGCGTGAGGCCTGACCCAGGTCCCCGTGTCCCAGCCTCTAGCTCAGCGTACAGGCGTGCTATGAGCCACCTCACTGCTCTTCATCTGTCCGATGGCCCTACTCTGCAGCTGTCTCCTTCCCTCTGGCCAAGGAGAACCCCTCCACCCCACCCCCACCCCCGAGCAGAAGGCCCAGCTCAAGGGAGGGAGCGTAGGCTAGACCTGTGACCACCCGGAGCCTGGGTGGGGTGGGGCAGCTCCTGCCCATACTGCTTCCCTGCCAGAGCAGGTGACGTGGACGGGTTCCCTGGGACAGGGCCCAGCCTCTGGCCACGTAGTGGCGTCCTGTCCTCAGAGATGCTGCCAGCCTGATGCTGGGTGCCTGAGGCCAGCCCTCCTTCCCGAATCCATCTTCTTGACTGGGTCTATCCCTGGGCCAGGAGCCACGTCCTCCTCCAGAGCCAAGCCACCAGCCCCCACTCCCTCCCTTTCCCTCTCACCCGCAGACGGTCACTCCCTACCCCACCCCTGCCTGCAGGGCTGTGTGGCCAGACGCCCTGCACGGGGCACTCCACATGGCCTCACCCTGGATTGGGGAGTGCAGAGGGAGCCCGTTTTCTCTACCCAGCCTCCAACCAAGCAGGCCAGGAGCAAGGGGCAAAGTGGGGTAGCCTGGGGGCCTTGGCCCTGCCCAGGAGCAGGCCTTCTGGGGTGTTCCAAGCCCATGCCATAGCCCCATTGAGCCAGCCTGGTGAGGAGGCGCCTGGCAGGACCATGGGGCCACCCTGAGGAAGGTACAGGCAGAGCTAGTGCTCAGTGTGTCCTTGGGGTGCAGGGTCCAGTCAGCAACTCTAACTAAAAAATGCTGAACGCCTGCGGGAAACGCTGTCCTTGGAGGTGCCTGTGAGGCCTTGCTTATTCATCCATGCACTAGTTATTAAGCATCTACTGTGTGCCAGGGAGTCGCATAGGCCTGGGGCCTGCCCCCACGAGATGGCATTCCAGAAGGGACTGACTACAGCAAACAGTGTATAGGGTGTCAGAGGAGAACAGGGAAGGGTGTTACCAAACCCTAGAAAGTGAGTCCTTGTCCGACACTCAGACTTGCCAGGAGTCTGGACACCGTTTTTTGAGAAAGAGAAAGTAACTTTGTTGCAATATGCAGAGCAAGGAACCGGGAGGAAGTGCCTCAGATCCGACTCCCTGAGCTACGGGATGCAGGGCTTATACGTGATTTGGGCAGCAAGATGGCGGCCGCACAGATGTACTGGGGAGGGAAAATTCTAGAAGGCGGCCAGGAAACAGGAGGTGACGTGGTTCTTGCAGGACCTCTCGCTTTGGAATAGGGTCCGGGTGATGATTTTTCTTCTGATACATTCCACTTATTGCTGTGTCCTCTGTTGAGCTCAATTAGTGGTCGCGGCTGGCCCTTCTGTGCACGCAGGGCGGGCCAACTCTGGCTTGGGCTAGTTTAAGGACTAACGGAAATTTACTGGCATTCGTAGGGTCAGGTTACAGGGGTACAACTGAAAAAAGAAGTGAAGAGAGAACTTTCTGGTAGAGCCATAGTGAAGCAGAGACTGAGGGAAGTAAGGGGCTGAGCCACGCAGCAATCTGGGGGAAGGGTGATCAAGGAGGGAACATCCAGGGCAAAGGCCCTAGATGGTTTGTTCCTTGTGTGTTGGGGGACAGCAAGGAGGCCAGCAGGGCGAACAGAGTGGGCAGGAGGAGAGCACGGGCAAGGAGCTGGGAGAAGTAACGCTGAATCATGCAGGCCTGTGGTCACAATAAGTCTGGGCTTTTGCTTTGGGGGAGGTGGGAGCCATGGAAGATTCCATGTGGAGAAGTGACATGATCTGACCTACATCGTCTCTGGTGTGGCAATGACCTTGGGGCAAGGGCAGAGTTGGGGAGCTCAGGTGGGGGTAAGATAAGAAGGGATGGGGCTCAGGCCAGTGTGGGCAAGGAAGGGCTGGATTCTGGGTGTGCTTTGCAGAGAGAGCCAACAGGACTTTCTGACAGACAGCCTGTGGTGTGAGAGGAAGAGGAGCTTCAAGAACATCTCTGAATCGAAACGAATGTTTATGTTCAGTGAAGTATGCACGAGAATGTTCACGGTAGTTTTAGTCATGTTGTGGTTGCTGTCGGGTGCCATCGAGTCAATTCTGACTCATACTGACCTCATGGGACAGAGTGGAACTGCCCCATAGGGTCTTCTAGGCTGTCATCTTTATGGGAGCAAATTGCCAGGTCTTTCTCCTGTGGAGCCACTGGGTGGGTTTGAACTGCCAACCTTTTGGTTAGCAGTAGAGCACTTAACCGTTGTGCCACCAGGGCTCCTTAGCTTTAGTCATAATCGCCTCGAACTGGAAATGATCTAAATGTCTATAAATAGGAACGTGGATGGACAGGTTGTGGCCTATTCATACAATGGCATGCTACACAGCAATTAAAAAGCAGTGAACCGTTGACACATGCCACAACACGAACGTATCTCAGAACCTTTGTGGTGAGCAAAAGGAGCCACGTACAGACAGCACAGACCTTGAGACTCCCTGTGTATAAGTTCAAGAAGGTGCAGACTCAATCTATGGTGTTAGAAGTCAGGACTCCAGGGAGGAGAGAAGTTGGTGCTATTAATTGGGAAGGACACAGGAAACATTCTGGGTGATGGTTGTTGCTGTTGTTAGGTGCCGTCGAGTTGGTTCCAACTCATAGTGACCCTGTCTTAGGCTGGGTTCTCTAGAGAAGCAAAACCAGCAAAGTGTATAAATATGTATAGAGAGAGATTTATATCAAAGAAACAGCTCACGTGATTGTAGAGGCTGGAATGTCCCAAGTCTGTGGATTAGGATAGAGGCTTCTCCCAATTCAGGGCTGGCTAACCCAAGATCAGCAGGTCAAAAAGCAGGGCTCTTGCTCACAGGCTGTGAATAGCGACAAATCCCAAGACTGGCAGGCAAGACTGCAAGACTTCTCCTGATTCACATAGCTGCAGGGCTGGTGAAGCAAGATTGGCAGGTCAGAGAGCAGGGCTCTGCTCACAGGCTGTAAAGATCGATGAACCCCACGATCGGCAGATAAGCTGATAGCTCACGTCCCAAGAACTGGAGGTCAGATGAACAGGAGGCAGCTGCAGGATCCAGAGTGAGCAAAAAGCCAGAACGTCTGCTTATATTTGGATGCAGGCCACATCCCCAAGGAAATTCCATTTCAACTGATTGGCTACTCACAGCAGATTCAATCATCAATCATGATCACATATAAACACTGAGAATCATGGCCCAGCCAAGTTGACACACAATCTTAACCACACAGACCCTATGATGCCCTGTTTTTCTTCATATAGTGCAACTTCGCGGATTTATTTGCTCAGCATACAGATTGAATAAGTATGGTGAAAGGATACAACCCTGACGCACACCTTTCCTGACTTTAAACCACGCAGTATCCTCTTGTTCTCTCCAAACGACTGCCTCTTGGTGTATGTACAGGTTCCTCATGAGCACAATCAAGTGTTCTGGAATTCCCATTCTTCACAATGTTATTCGTAATTTGTTATGAGCCACACAGTCGGATGTTTTGCATAGCCAATGAAACACTGGTAAACATCTTTCTGGTATTCTCTGCTTTCAGCCAGGATCTGTCTGACATCAGCAACTGCTGGGTGATGGTAATATTCTATATTATTATCTGGGTAGTGGCCGAAGAGGGGTGTACATGTGTAAACATTTATTGAGCTGCACACTTAAGATTTCACTTTATGGTTGTTAGGTGCTGTCGAGCTGTTCCGACTCATAGCGACCCAATGGACAATAGAACAAAACACTGCCTGGTCCTGCACCATCCTCAAAATCACTGCTATGCTTGAGCCCACTGTTGCAGCTGCCATGTCAATCCATCTCGTTGAGGGTCTTCCTCTTTTTCCCTGACCCTCTACTTTACCAAGCATGATGTCCTTCTCCAGGGACTGATCCCTCCTGATGACATGTCCAAACTACGTGAGATGAAGTCTCGTCATCCTTGCTTCTAAGGAACATTCTGGCTGTACTTGTTCTAAGACAGATTTGTTTGTTCTTCTGGCAGTCCATGGTATATTCCATATTCTTTGCAAACACCATAATTCAAATGCATCAGTTTTTCTTAGATTTCACTTTACTTTGTGTATATTAAATGTTTATACAGTATATGCCTATACTCACATAATTGTATAAATGTCCTTCTTAGGAGGAAAAAAAGAATGACAGGGAGGTTGCAGGTCTGAGCTATCGGTGTGGCCAAGGCTCACACAGGTATCCCTTAAAGCCACCATAGTGCCCTCCCCATCCTGACTCCCCACTTTGTCCCCTAGCAGTGGCCTGCCCCCCCACCCTTCGGATGTTCTGGGGCTGTGTATTGCTGTTGTTAGGTGCTGTCAAGTCGGTTCTGACTCATAGTGACCCCATGTACAACACAACAAAACACGGCCTGGTCCTGCGCCATCCTCACAATCTTCGCTATGTTTGAGCCCATTTTTGCAGCCATTGTGTCAATCCATCTCGTTGAGGGTCTTCCTCTTTTTCACTGACCCTCTACTTTACCAAGCATGATGTCCTTCTCCAGGGACTGGCCCCTCCTGATAACATGCCTAAAGTATGTGAGACGAAGTCTCACCATCCTTGTTTCTAAGGAGCATTCTGGCTGTACTTCTTCCAAGAAAGATCTGTTTGTTCTTCTGGAAGTCTATGGTATATTCAATATTCTTCTCCAACACCATAATTCAAAGGTGTCAATTCTTCTTCAGTCTTCCTTATTCATTGTCCAGCTTTCACAGGCATATGAGGTGATTGAAAATACCATGACTTGGGTCAGGTACACCTTAGTCCTCAAGGTGACATCTTTGCTTCTTAACACTTTAAAGTGGTCTTTTGCAGCAGATTTGCCCAATGCAATGAGTTGTCTGATTTCTTGACTGCAGCTTCCATGGGCGTTGATTGTGGATCCAAGTAAAATGAAATCCTTGACAACTTCAGTCTTTTCTTTATTGATCATAATGTTGCTTATTGGTCAAGTTATGAGGATTTCTCTTTTTTTATGTTGAGGTGCAATCCATCCTGAAGGCTGTGGTCTTTGATCACAGCAAGTGCTTCAAGTCCTCTTCACTTTCAGCAGGCAAGATTGTGTCATCTGCATATTGCAGGCTGTTTAGGAGTCTTCCTCCAATCCTGATGCCCCGTTCTTCTTCACATAGTTCAGCTTCTCAGATTATTTGCTCAGTATACAAATTGAATAAGTATGGTGAAAGGATACAACCCTGACACACACCTTTCCTGACTTTATTTTTTTATTTTATTATACTTTAGATGAAGGTTTACAAAGCAAACTAGTTTCTCGTTAAACAGTTAATACACATATTGTTTTGTGGCATTAGTTGCCAACCCCACAACATGTCAACACTCTCCCCTTCTTGATCTTGGTTCCCCCACCTTTCTTGACTTTAAACCACGCAGTGTCCCCTTGTTCTGTCCAAGGACCACCGCGTGGTCTATGTGAAGTTTCCGCACGAGCACCATTAAGTGTTTTGGAATTCCCATTCTTCACAGTGTTATCCATAATTTTTTATGGATGCACAATTCTGGGTGCAGCCCACCAAATTGGCAGCCATGGCTACCTCTGGGGGTGGGGGCAGCAGGGGTCTGAGCCCCTGCTCTTTGGCCATTGTCCTGTGAGTGCGGTTTGGGTGTCACTGTGTGGCTTGAAGGTGGAGGAGCTCTGCAGAGACCAGGCCATCCCTCTCCCCTGGCCAACGGGGGTCCTCCCTGGCCTCTGCTCACCTGCAGGGCTGAGCCTGCTCTGCACCCTCACCAGTAGGCGAGATCCTCCTTCTCACCCGCATCTGTCCTGCCAGCTCCAGGGGCAAAGACCTGGGTGCCCGGCTCCTCCTGGCTCAGACATGCTGTTCCAAGCCACCACAGGGTCCCAGTTGGGGTCCCCTCCCCACACCAGGCTCAGGTTTGGACTGGTGATGGAGTGGGAGGGTAGGAGAGAAGGAGAGAGAGGAGGAAAGCAGAGAGAGAGAGGGAGGGAGGAGCCATTCAGATGTTGGATTCCCTCCCAGGAGGAGCTGTGCCTTGCTCCAGGCTTGGCCCAGGCCCCGCCCACAAGGGATACTCAGTGCCTTCTTGCTGTCTGATTTGCATTCCTGGGTGATAATTCCCTGGGGATACCTGCTCTGTCCAAACTCATCCGCAGTGCCCCTAATGACAAGACCTCCTCTGCCCTGGTCCCTGTCTCTCACTTTGGAGCTTGGCGTCTGAACCTCACCCTGTGCATTCTGTTCACTGAGGGCACCAATGACTGGCTTTGCTCTGCTCCCCTCCCCAGCCACCCACTCCATGGTGTCTGCCCATGTGTCCATCTGCCCCCTCCCACAAGCCTCAGGGGCAGGAGTTTCCTGGCACCATCTCGGGGTCCCTGGAGCCTGGAGCTGGCTGGGCACTTGGTCTTGCTGGGGAATACCTGCTGAACTGGACATCATGGAAGGCACGTCCAGCCCCGAGGTGGTGGGTGCTGGTCAGGAGCCCCAGCCTAGCCTACCTCGCTCTTCAGGTGAGAGGCGACTGTGTGGCAATAATGGTGGCGACACTGGGACACAGGAGGGGGCCAAGCCCGGCCACTGCCCTGGGCTGGGCCGGGCGGGATTTGGGAGCAGGTGGCCCAGCACCAGCACCTGGCCTATAGGAGGAGCCCTGCCCTCCACACCACCCCCTAGGAGAGGGTTAAACAGCTGGGGAGGGAGGAATCCAGGCCAAGGTGTCACAGACAACCTCAGGCGGGGTGCGCAGCTCCCAGATTAGGGCAGCAGGCCTGGGAAGACCTATGGCTGGGGAGGCTTGGGACAGGCACCCCCAGAGGGTGAGCAGGTAACCTGCCCAGCTGGCCAGCAGCTGCCTCCTCACTTGCTGGAGTTCAAGTCCAGCCCTGAGAGCGGGTGGGTAGAATTACAGCCAGGGGTGGCCTTGGGCCAGGAAAGATGACTATCTGTCAGCCCTGTGGGCTGAAGGGCCATGGGGGGCTCTTCCTGCTCACATCTTCCCCCAGACTTTTCCCGCCTTCTCCCCAACAAATAGGCCCTCCGTGTTTTAAAAAAAGGAGCCCTGGTGGCATAGTGGTTAAAGCGCTTGGCTGCTAACCAAAAGGTTAGCAGTTCCCGCCCACTGCTCCAAGGGAGAAAGATGTGACGGTTCACTTCCATAAAGATTACAGCCTTGGAAACCCTACAGACAGTTCTACTCTGTCTCATAGGGTCACTGTGAGTCGGAATTGGCTCCACGGCAGTGGGTTTAGTTTTTTGGTTTCGGAAGCCATCACTTTCCAGGAAGCCCCTTCCCTGCTGTCCTGCCAAGCCCCTCCCCCCAGGCCCTACCCCTTAAACCGGGTTCTCTGGGTCTAAAGCTGGACTTGTTCCCCCACCCCCACCCCACTAGAGGTCTTAGGATTGTGGACACAGGAAGCAAAATGAAAGGGCCTTGTTTTCTCGGGTTGGATGTCTGCTACCCCACCGCCCTGCAGCCAGACTCCTGGGCCATGGGGTCTGGGACATGGTCCGAGAGTGAGAAATCCCAAGAGGTGAAAGTGTCCGGAGGCTGTTGGGAAACAAGAGTCAAGGTTCCACGTGGTTCCCAGCAAACCTTCCTTGGCCGAGGGACGCCTGGACCTGACGCAGACCCATAGGCCCTCATCGGGTCCTGGGCGGGAGTAGGGTGGCACGTCCTCCCGCAGGCTCGGGATCACCAGGTTGCGGAGGGTAGCGCCTCCTCCAGCGGGGCCACGGGGACTGCGGGCGCCGTGTGGGTGGTCACGGGGACCGGACACACTGCTTGTTCATTCCCTCATCTGCGTGTACTGAGCACCTACTGTGCTCTGGGCGCAAACGGGGAGGCCTTCGGGGAGGCGCGGGAGTGGAGATATGTCAGGGCTCCCCCATCCCCGACGCACCCAACCTCGGACCCTTGACGGCTGCCGTCTGGGCCCAGAGCCTCGACCCAGGAAGGGAGTCAGTGGGGGACTGGGCGGGGGCGGAGCGCTCAGGGAGGCGGGGCCAGGTTGACGGAGAAGGATTGGACACAAGGGACTCGGCAGGTGGGGGCGGGGCCTGGCGGAGGGGGGAGGGGCCTGGCGGTTGTGGGCAGGCCCTGGAGGCGGGGCCAGGCTGATAGAGGCGGGTTGGACTGAAGGGGCAAGCCATAGGGGGCGGAGCTGAGGGCGGGACCTGGCGGTGGGGGCGGGGCCTGGAGGATGGGGCGCTGCACCGGAGCGGCTGGGCGGACCTGGCGGGCCCGGCAGGGACCAACGCCTGAAGACTGGCCCAGCACACAGGAGCTCCCTGCCGCCCAGCGCGGAGCCGCGGCCAGACAGAGGGCCCGCAAGCCCAGAGCGGAGCCTCGGCTGGGTAAGGCGCGGCGGCGGGTCTCGGCGGCGGGGCGGGATCGCGTCCCCGGTCCTCTGTGGCTTGGGCGCGATCGGGGCCTGGCGGCGCCGGACCGGGCAGTGCGGACACTGCGGGAGGAAGCGCGCGGACCACGAGGGAGGAGGGTTCGCTACGGGAGGCCTGGGGCGGGGCGGTCGCGTCGCGTCGGTCCCGGCGTCCTTGCCGCTCCTCTGGCCACCGCTTCCCCCGGTCCCTAGGGCAAGCAGACCGCCGCAAATCCCTCAGTCCGCCCCCCGCCCGACTTTGCACGCAACTCCTCTGGGTAATCAAAAGTTTCATTCCCTGAGCGGGTCTCACAAAGGTGGAGAAAAGCCGCCTATGGAAGCTGATTCACACTGAAGTGTGAGTGACTGATAGCCCCATGACTCAGGGAGTGTCTGGCCCAGAGAGGATGGCAGAGTGGAAGGGGGAGCTGGGGATGGGGACAGCCCCTCCCACATGTGGATGAGGCTTTTAGCGGCCCAGCCTTTCGTACTGCCTGGGCCTCAACTCCTCCTAGGTGGGCGGAATGGGCTCATGGTCCTCTCCCCCTGAGGAGGCAGGCAGTGAGCTGGCAGCTGCTCTGAGCTCTGCTCTGTTCTGAGTGACCCTGCGTGCCTCGGCCCCTCTGCCTCCGCTTACTCCTTCATCAATGCTGGTACTGTGGACCGCTTGGTGTGGTCGCTGTGTGGTAAAGCAGCTCTTCCCAGAAAGTGTCCCCACAACAGCCCCTGAGGTGGGCTGAGAGCTCCGTGTGGGAACCTGGGGGTTGACCCGAGGACAACATGGATGTGATCTTGCACGTAATGCACGTAGGCGGGCCCTGACATGAAGGGGGCTGAAGAAATTATATCAGCCATGGTGATGATGATGAGGCTGTGATTATACTTGTTTTCCACCACAAGTCTGAGGGCCACTGGCAAGTCCTGGAGTGGGAAGCAGAGCCCTGGGTTCAAGTCCAGCCTAGGCACTGACTCAGTGTGACCCTGGGTGGCTCAGGCTCTGCAAAGCCAGAGGAGGGGTCTGGGGACCATCTTCTCCCGCCCCCCCCACCCCCACACTGTGTCCTTTACCCAAGACACTGCTCTGGAGGCCCCAGGGAGCCTTGGTCTGGGGGCTCCAAGTCTACTGCTCACTCCTGGCATCATAGGGCCTGGGGGTCCAGCATGGGGCCCCAAGGGGTGAGGACTCTGTCCCCTTCCCATCACCTGGCTCTGGTCTTGGAGCACTCTCTGCAGAGGGGGCAGGCAGGAGGAGAGATAGGTAGGCAGCCCCATCCAGGAGCTGATGACCAGGGTCCTCTAGCAAGAGGGGGGCTGGCAGGGGGCCTGGCCCTTTGGGGAACCCCTCAGGCCCGCAGGGTTGAAAAGGAGCCCACCAAGGAAGCTGGCCTGAGAGAGACAGAGAGAGGGTGGGCGGACTCCAGCCTTACTTGGTCCTTCCTGTTCCAAGGACAAAGGGGAGGGGGGTGCTGAATCAGCCCTGGCCGTATTCCCCAGTCACACAGATGCACCTGTGCACGCCGGCTCACGGTTGGGGAACTCAGAGGAGACACCTCCACTTCCTTGTCTATAAATGGAGTGGTGGCACACTTTCTACCTCATGGGAGACTGTGAGTGTTTGAGGGCCTGGTGGTGGTACGTGGATGCTGTTCTGTGACCATGAGTCATTGGGGGTGTTTTCCCTGGGCCTCGGGGCTGCTGTGTGTACTGGCTGGACAGCAGGGACAGCTATGATGGGGCGGGGGCTGGGCCCAGAGAGTCCTGGGGCAAAGCACGGCTCCCAGGTCCCTGTCTGAGTGAGCCTCGTAGGCAGAGGACTGAGTCCATCAGGAGTGGCCGGGCTCCAAGACTGGCCCTCCAAGCTGGGAGCCAGCAGGGTCCTCTTGGGTTCTATCCTCAAAGCCCTGTGGTGGGGACATCGAGAGGAATGGCTGTGGACAGGCCCTTCCCTCCTCCTGCCGGCTGCCTGGTGGCCTCTGCTAAGCCCCAGGCACACGCTCTGGGGTTCTTTAATGATCCCAGGTAGCTCTGCAGCAATGGGCCTCCTGGCCGAGCCAGGTGGGCAACAGGTGGGCCCGTGAATGCAGGGTTTGTAGTGGGGAGGAGGGGTCTCTGAGCCACGGCAAACAGCCGTAAAGGAAGGGGACAGACTGAGCCAGAGGGTGGCAGTGGGGAGGGTGGACCAGTTTGACCAGTGTGGCCTGGTGCGTGGCTATGTGTGGTGAGGGCATGGATGAGGGAGGATATGAAAGCAAGGAGGGCCCTGGGGGGCAGGGAGAGGGAGTTCTCCGGCCACTGGACTCCTCCGCCCTCCCCGGGTAGATGACACTTCCCCAGGAGGCCTTTGGACCACCCCAGCGGCCCGGCCCAGCAGCCAGGGGCTGGGGACAGTCCCACGTGTGGGCCGCCCGTGACCTGGAGGCAGGGGGCATTCTGGTTTTGGGGCACTGGAGCAGCCCTCCTCACCCCTCCTCGGCCTGTGCATGGGGGTGTAGGGGCGACAAAATGAGGCCTGGCAAATAGAGCTGCCTCTCAGCTGTGGGCCAGGACCTGAGCCTTGTTAGTGCGTGACGCTTCCTGTTTCCCCATCTGTAACACAGGGCGACAGAAGGCCCTAACTCTGGACGGCATAGCTGGATTTGAGCTCGGGAACCAAGCTCCTGAGCTGCACCTGGATTCCAGGGGTGAGAAGTTCAAGCTCACCTGGGCTCTCTGGGCTTGGGAACTGGTGGAGACATGGGTCAGACAGGAATGCAGGGTGAGGGGCTCCCAGGAGGGGACAAAGGTGCCCTGGTTGCCCTCCCATGGCCTCCTCCCCTCTCCTGGTGCTGGAACTTCTGAGATTCCAGCTTCCCGGCCGCCTGAGTGGTCAGCCCCTTCTTGGCCTGCCGCCCGGTGCTTCTTTCATATGTGGCCCAGGGTCCACGTGGGGTGGCCACGGCCATACCTGATTGCTCCTTGCCAACCAGCCCCCAGCTGGGAAAGTGCCCAGGGAGGTCCGGCATGGCACACGGTGTACCCATGCTTCCCTCCCACCCCCTCCACCCCTGCTGCCAGGGCCCATGCCCCCAGGCTCTGATTCCGAGGAGTGCCCTTTGCTTCCTTGTGAATCTTGTTTATGGCATGCCCGCTGAGCCTGGGGCCGGATGGCCCCCTGCCAAGCACACACTGTTCCTGGCTGCCACTGGGGTGCAGGGTGTGTGCCTGTTGGAGCCCAGAAAAGGAAGCGGGGTTCCCACCCGGTGTCCGCCAGGCTGGCACGGTACATTCAGCGGAGAGGTGGGCTCCCCCACGATCGTGGGGCTGAGCCAGCCTGGACAGTGGCGTTACTACAGGGGTACAGGGGGTGCGGACCTCACCAGGTGATGCTGTCAGAGGGGGTGATACCAAAATGACTGTCTATAAAATTTTTGTGCAGTTTTTCAGCAGAAATTTATTATTTTTTATAAAAATATCCCTGTAGTTATAACAACAAAAACATTTTTCATAAGCCCAGCTTCCAAAAAAAAAAAACTGAACATGTTGCCATTGAATCGATTCCAACTCATAGCGACACTATAGGACAGGGTAGAACTGCCCCATAGGGTTTCCAAGGAGCATCTGGTGGGTTTGAACTGCTGACCTTTTGGTTAGCAGCCGACTCTTAACCACTGCTCCACCAGGGCTCCAAGCCCAGCTTACATGTATCAATATACCTACAAGGCCAAAACTCCATGCTAATTTACTTTTTGAACCTTCTAATGCACTCAGGTCAGAGCTGTCATTATTTCCCAGTTACGATGATGCTTCGAATCACGTGGTTTCGTCCGCACACACTGCAAGCCCATTGTATTCCCTTATAGTCACTATGAGTTGTACTCGACTGGACGGCAGTAGGTCTGGTTTGGTTTTGGTTTTGTCAAATTTTCTGGTGTTTTAGCTACAATATTATTACGGTAATTAATATTTGTGAAACTATATCAATAACTTTTTTGAAATGAAGTCATAATTAAAGGAAAAGAAGGAGTGATATATGGGAATTATGATTTATGAGTAACATCAGGGCCAAAAACATTACTAAGGATTCTGTATGGTCTGGCACGGGAGGAGATCCATGGGGGGGTGACACCATGAGTTACCACACTGGGTGACACCAACCCTAGTGATGCCGCTGACGCTGAGCAGGCTTTCTAGAGGCTTCCGAGAGGAGGTAACACCTGAAACCAGCACTGACTGGACTGCTCCCAGGACCAGAAGCGAGCCGCCTCCAGGCCATGGGGGCAGCCTGTGCCCCCTCTGGGTTTCAACCCCCTCCTTGTGAAATGGGGTGAAAATGGCCTCCCAGCCCTTAACCTGGCACAGACAGGCGGCTCCATTTTGGGGAGTTCCTTCAACCTCTGTGGCATTAGAGTCGAGTGTCCCCACACCCACTCTGCCACTGCCCTGGGCCAGTGGAGGAGTTGGCCAAGCCCTCAGCTGGCGGCCCCCAGCTAAGGCAGGAAGAGGGGCCTGCAATGCTAGGGGTAGGGGGGCAGACTTGGATTTTCCTCACAGCCTGGGGAATCCAGGGCAGTGCCCATGGCCCACTTTGGGGCAGTGACCGGCCTCCTTCAGAAATATGCTTCCCCCAGCTCTCTGCCCCTCCCACGTGGGTGGGTGCCTTGTGCACAAGCCCTGTGCTAAGCATAGGCCTCAGGGAGTGGACGGGCCACTGGCCAAGGGCGGGACCTGCTGGCAGACGCCCACTGTTGCAGGGGGCCACAGTTCAGCCATGGAGCCCACCTGCCACTCTCTCTCCCTCAGAAGCAATTTTAAAAAAAAAAAAAATTTTTTATTGTACTTTAAATGAAGATTTACAGAACAAATAGTTTCTCATTAAACAGTTAGTACACATATTGTTTTGTGACATTGGTTAACAACCCCATGACATGTCAACACTCCCCTTCTCAAGCTTGGGTTTCCTATTACCAGCTTTCCTGTCCCCTCCTGCCTTCTAGTCCTTGTCCTGGGCTGGTGTGCCCCATTAGTCTCATTTTGTTTTATGGGCCTGTCTAATCTTTGGCTGAGGCGTGAACCTCAGGACTTTGTTACTGAGCTGAAAGGGTGTCCGGGGGCCATACTCTCGGGGTTTCTCCAGTCTCTGTCAGGCCAGTAAGTCTGGTCTTTTTCGTGAGTTAGAATTTTGTTCTAGGTTTTTCTCCAGCTCTGTCCAGGACCCTCTGTTGTGATCCCTGTCAGAGCAGCTGGTGTGGTAGCCAGGCACCATCTAGCTGTACTGGACTCAATCTGGTAGAGGCTATGGTACTTGTGGTCCATTAGTCCTTTGGACTAATCTTTCCCTTGTGTCTTTGGTTTTCTTCATTCTCCCTTGCTCCTGAAGGGGTGAGACCAGTGGAGTATCTTAGATGGCCGCTCACAGGCTTTTAAGACCCCAGACGCTACTCACCAAGGTAGAATGTAGAACATTTTCTTTATAAACTGTGTTATGCCAACTGAGCTAGATGTACCCTGAGACCACAGTCCCCACAGCCCTCAGCCCAGCAATTTGGTCCCTTAGGGAGTTTGAATGTGTCTATGGAGCTTCCATGACCTTTCTTTGTACAAGTTGTGCTGGCTGCCCCAGTATTGTTTACTGTCTTACCCTTCACCAAAGTTACCACTTATCTATTGTCTATTTAGTATTTCCCCCCCCACCCCTCCCGTTCCTCGTAACCATCAAAGATTGTTTCCCTTTGTGTGTAAACCTTTTCGTGAGTTTTTACAGTAGTGGTCTCATACAATATTTGTCCTTTTGTGATTGACTTATTTCCCTCAGCATAATGTCCTCCAGTTTCATCCATGTTATGAGATGCTTCACAGAGTCATTGTTGTTCTTTATTGTCTTGTAGTACTCCATTGTGTGTATGTACCATAGTTTGTTTATCCATTCATCTGTTGATGGGCATCTAGGTTGTTTCCATTTTTTTGCTATTATGAACAATGCTGCAGTGAACATGGGTGTGCATATGTCTATTTGTGTGACGGCTCTTATTTCTCTAGGATGTATTCCTAGGAGTGGGATTGCTGGATCGTATAGTGTTTCTATTTCTAGCTTTCTGAGGAAGCACCATATCATTTTCCAAAACGGTTGTATCATTTTGCATCCCCACCAGCAGTGCATAAGAGTTCCGATCACCCCACAGCCTCGCCAACATTTGTTATTTCCAGTTGTTTTGATTCGTGTCAGTAATGCCGGGGTGAGATGGTATCTCACTGTGGTTTTGATTTGCATTTCTCTAATGGCTAGTGATTGCGAGCATTTCCTCATGTGTCTGTTAGCCGCTTGAATGTCTTCTTTGGTGAAGTGTCTGTTCATTTCCTTTGCCCATTTTTTAATTGGATTATATGTCTTTTTGTTGTAGAAGTGTTGGATTTTCTTATAGATTTTAGGGATTAGGCTTTTGTCTGACTCGTAATGTCCAAAATTTTTTTTCCCAGTCTGTAGGTTCTCTTTTTACTGTTTTGATGAAGTCTTTTGATGAGCATAAGTGTTTAATTTTTAGACGATCCCAGTTATCTAGCTTATCTTCTGGAGTTTGTGTATTATTGGTTATGGTTTTTATCCTGTTATTGCCATGATCCTATTTTTTCTTCTATGAATTTTATAGTTTTTGGCTTTGTATTTAGGTCTTTGATCCATTTTGAATTAGTTTTTGTATATGGTGTGAGGCATAGGTCCTATTTCATTTTTTTGCAGATGGACATCCAGTTTTGCCAGCACCATTTGTTAAAAAGATTGTTCCCCATCTGATGGACTTGGGGCCCTTGTCAAAGTTCAGGTGACCATAGGTGGATAGATTTACATCTGGGTTCTCAATTCTCTTCCGTTGGTTAACGTATCTGTTGTTGTCCCAGTACCAGGCTGTTTTGACTACCATAGCTGTATAGTAAGTTCTGAGGTCAGGTAGTGGGAGTCCTCCTGCTTTATTCTTCTTCTTCAGTAGTGCTTTACTTATCCGGGGCTTCTTCCCTTTCCATGTAAAGTTAATGATTAGTTTTTCCATCTCTTTAAAGAATGTTGTTGGTGTTTGGATCGGGATTGCATTGTATTTGTAAATTGCTTTGGGTAGGGTTGTCATTTTCACGATGTTGAGTCTGCCTATCCATGAGCATGGTATGTTTTTCCATTTATGTAGATCCTTTTGGGTTTCACGCAGTAGCATTTCTTAGTTTTCTTTGTATAGGTCTTTTACATCCCTGGTTAGATTTATTCCTCAGTATTTTATTTTTTTAGGTGCTATTATAAGTGGTATTGTTTTCCTGATGTCCTTTTCATTGTTCTCTTTATTGGTGTATAGGAATCCAACTGATTTTTGAATGTTTACTTGTATCCTGCTACTCTGCTGAATCTTTCTATTGGTTCCAGTAGTTTTCTGGTGGAGTCTTTTGGGTTTTCTGCGTATAGTATTATATCATCTGCAAATAGAGACAGTTAAACTTCTTCATTACCAATTTGGATGCCCTTTTTTTCCTTTTTCTTGCCTTATTGCTCTAGTTAGGACTTCCAGCACAATGTTAAATAGGAGAGGTGATAAAGGGCATCCTTGTCTTGTTCCTGCTCTCAAGGGGAAGGTTTTCAACTTCTCTCCATTAAGAATGATGTTGACCATTGGTTTTGCATAGATGTCCTTTATTATGTTGAGAAATTTCCCTTCTATATCTATTTTATTGAGAGTTTTTTTTATCAAGAATGGGTGTTGGACTTTGTCAAATGCCTTTTCTGCGTCAATGATCATGTGATTCTTTTATGTATGTGGTGGATTACGTTGATTGATTTTCTAATGTTGAACCATTCTTGCATATCTGGTATGAATCCTACTTGGTCATGGTGTATTATTTTTTGATATGTTGCTGAATTCTGTTGGCTAGAATTTTGTTGAGAATTTTTGCATCTATATTCCTGAGAGAGTTTGGTCTGTAATTCTCTTTTTTGGTGGTGTCTTTGCCTGGTTTTGGTATCAGGGTTATGCTGGCTTCATAGAATGAAGTGTCGCTTCAGAAGCAATTTTTCACAAAGGCTCAGTGTCTGTCCTACGTGGTGTTCAGGGACTCTTCCTTATCACCCTCTCCCTAGTTGGGTGCTGCCCTGAGCCCCCAGCCTGATTGCCAGTCACCATGCCTGTTTACCTGTCTGCCTCCGCCCACCAGAAAGGACAGGCAGTGCCCTCACGGGACTGGCCCCGAGGAAGGGTGAGGGTGAGGATGCTGGTTGGTGAGTGGCATGGGCTCTCCCAGTGGCTTCCTCCTGAGCTGGGAGGTTCCATTCTGGAACATTCCAGAAGCTCCCACAGACCTGAAGTGGGTGGGCAGGCACTGGGGTGCTGAGGCTCTGTAGGCTGAAGGCAGCCACAGCCTCCCCTTGGTTCTCTTTAAAGTTAGCTCACCACTCTTCTCGGTGTTTAACTCTCACTCAGCATCAGCGAGAGATGTGCCCTCATTCTGGAAAGGGCTGGCCCGGCCTCTGCCCACCCCAAGATAATAGCAGGTTGTCGTGCTAAAGGCCTCGCATGGAACTCTCCAGTTTCCATCACAGACACCCCCTCACGGGGCCCCACTATGACAGCCCTCACCAGCCACCACTACCTGCCACACGCAGCGAGGGACCCGGGCCTGGTCTCGGCAGCCCCAGCCACTGCACAGGTGGGAAGCCTGGAGCCTCCTGAGAACCAACGCGTCTGTGGGTCCCATCGAGAGCTGAGGCTCTCCCTTTCTCTGTGGCTCTTCCTTTATGGAGATGTGCTGGCGCCAAGACTAGGGTCAGCCTGGGCTCCCCGGAGCCTCTTGCCACAGAGGAACCTGAACGGCGGGTCCCAGGGAGCCAGGTCCAAGGCAGGTCTCGGCAAAGTCGCACCAGTAGCCTCTAGGAGATTGATGGGAAAGAAACCAGAAAAGCTTGCTGGGAGGCCCTGAGCGGACAAGGGTGGGGAATATACCCGTGCCTGGGCTCAGAGCTTGAGGGAGGCATGCCAGGAACTTGCGTTCATCCTGCCGCTTGAAAAACATCCCTCCCACTAACCCAGGCTGCTTCCTCTCCACCCCTTTCCGGATGGGCAAGAGCCGGGCAGATCCCTGGCTCCCCTGATGTGCTGGCGGGCCGGTCAGTAGTCAGCTGGGGCCTTTGACCACAGGGAGAGCAAAGCATGAGGTGGTTGTGTCCCCTGCCCTTCAGTGAAGTGGGGGTGACTTCCCGCTGCCCTGGCCATTTGTGGTCTGAAACTTCTAGGAACACGGAGTGGCCGCCCGGTGCTGGGGAGCACTGATGGCTCCTCCAGGCCAGCTGAGTGGCCTCCACATCCCTTACCTTCTCTGGGAGGTCCTGCCTTGAAAGGTGTGGCCGGAGGAGTGGATGCAGGGACATCGCCAGCTCGGCCCCTCCCTGCTGACCCATCCAGCTCAGGGTGAGGGTCTCAGCCTCTGGCAGGGGAGGGGCCGCCGCCTGCCACCCTGCACCCAACCCTGTATCTGGACCTTGTCCCTGCTGTCCCTCCAACTGGTTGCCTGGGCAGCTCCTGGGGTACCTCACCCTTAATGCAGGAGGCCTTAGAAGCTGCCACCTGGTGCGTCCCAGGGCTGGGACCCCTCAGTGCCCGCTCCCTGCCCCCTAGGGAGTGCCTCAAGGGTGGGTCCTTGGGGGTCAAGAGTGTCTGGAATAACTGTCCTTCAGGGCACTCACCAAGGCCCAGGCCTAGCTTGGGGCTTCCGAGGTTCCAGACCTGGTGCTGCACCGCCCGAGGAGGTGGGCAGGGGCTGGGCCTGAGGAGGACGCTACGTGGGCTGATGGTCAGGGAGCCGTCCCCCACCTGGTGGGTACAGGGAGAGCCCTGGGCTGCGGGCAACCCCCAGGTTCTGGCCCAGCCGGGCCTCGGCCCCAGGGGCCCTAGGTGTGGCTCCAGTAGCGTGGCCCTGGCATCGACCTGCTATAAAATGGGGGAGGGTGGAGCCTGCCCCTGAGTCCCCAGCCCAACATGGGGTCCTGGGAGACCAACTTTGGCAGGGCTGGCCGCGTGGGGGGCTCTCTGAGCGTGACCAGGAAGGAGCGAAGTGCTGTTGTGTGTGGTGGCTGTACCCCCTCCCTGGGGCAGAAAGTCCCTGGGGAAGGAAGAGCATTGAGGAAGGTGCCCCCCAGTCTGGGGAGGGTCTAGTGGGCCCTGCCCCATGCCCAGGGCTCCTGCCAGTGGGCACCAAGGGGGCAGCTGTTTTGTAGTTGGGGTGACCAGTGGCTCAGCCCAGAGAAGGGGGAGGAGACGGCCCGCTCCCAGCCCAGACAGTGGACACCGTGTGGATTCACCCACCCCTCTGCAGACCCACACCCTGGTGGTGCCCGGGCGAGGCAGCACTTGGGGAGGGGGCAGCCAGCACCAAAGAGTGGTTCAAGGAAGGGCCAGGTTTCCCCTGGGCGAGGGCATGTGAGGTGGGGGCCCCATTTGGGTGGGAGCCTGGGAGTAGAGAGGAGGGGCCCAGCTGGGGGGGAGGTCAGGCAGGGGGCAGGAGGGGAGGGCAGGGAGAAGAGGCTGAGGGGCAGAGCCCGAGAGTGGCAGTCAGGAGGTGGGATTCCATCCCCAGGGCTGAGAGGGGGCTCCAGAGCGCACTCTGGTTCCTGGAGGTTCTTTCTACCCCCACCGCAGCTGGAGGAGACCGTGAAGGGGCTTGGGCAGGGGTCAGGGTGGGAAGCTGGGGCCAGGGAGCAGAGGGAAGGGGACAGTGGGAGAAGGGCCCGCAGCAGGGTTAGACATGATGGTGGAGGGGTCAGATGGCCAGGGCAGGGTTAATGACCCCACAGAGGGGCCACTGGGGGTTAGCATCAGACTCTGGCAGTGTCCACTCTGCACCCGCTGCCTCTGACGTCTGCCCTCCTGCCCCTCCCAGACCCAGGCCTCTTTGCTGGGCCAGGTCCAGGCCTCTCTCCCAGGGGCAGGGCCACACCTGCCTCAGACTCAGCCCTGAGGCTGTGTCCCTACAGCAGCTACTGAGCTATGCACCCCCAGCACAGCTCCAGGGCAGATCCTCAGCCAGGAGGGGCTGCCTTTGGGGTGACACTCGGGAGCGGGCTCCTGGCTCTGCCGACCACCAGCCCACTGGGGCCTTGGAGAAGCCTCTTTGTCTCTGGGAGCCTCAGTTTAGCCAAGTGTTAAATGGAACGTTTGCATTGCCCCTCGGGACCCCACAAGACCATTCACCCACAGGGGTCCGGAGAGGCCTTCAGAGGCTCCCTGTGCCAGGGGCAGGTAGAGGTGGCTGGGCAGACGGAAGAGCCCAGGCCTCAGGCTGGCTTGGGTCCCAGGCTGTGGAGGTGGCCTGGCTGAGGAAGGGGAGTGCACCTTACGCGCGGCTCTGGGTCCCTAGTCTCATCCTGGGGACCCCTGGGGCGCTGCCCCCAGCCTGGACAGCAAGGGCGTCTCAGAAGGCCAGGCAGGAGTTTGCCGATGATGTGAGGGGTCAGAGGATGGCGTGAGGGGTGTCCAGTGTGGCACGGTGCAGGCAAGGATGGGGATGAGAGACCCTGGGGCTGGGCAGGACCTGCTGGCTCAGGGTGGAAGGAGGGGGCGGAGGGTCCTGGAGGTCCTGGAGGCCTGGCCGTGGTCAGAACACAGCTGGATGTGGTGGGTGGAGAGAAGGAGGAGCAGAGGAGACCCCTGCTCCGTTTTCTCCCTGCCCCTGCCCCCTCCTGACCTGTTTGCCAAGCACTGGGGCCAGCTGGGCTGCGAGGAGTAGGCAGGCTGGGGGGCGGGCCCCTTTCCCGCCACCCCGGGCCCCCAGCCAGCGCCTTCTGAGCCTCCGGACAATGGGGCAGTGTGAGGGCTCCTGTGAACAACAGGGCAGCCCAGGCCCCTCTGGCCATGCCGAGGGGCGGTCACAGCCAGCAGTGCGTTACCCAGCCAGCCCACCCCCGGGCCGGGAGGCGTGGGCTTCTCAGGGCCCTAGGAGGAACACATTGCTCTCAGTTCCCCAACCTCCTTCCCTCTTTTCACCTCTGTCATTGCGTCTTCTTGTGTCCCCCCCGGGACCCCCTCCTCTGGCCTGTCTCTGTCGGCCCTTTTCTCCCCACCTCCCCCTCCCTGCCTCTGTCCAGCCGGAGACCTCGGCTTGGGAGCAGTCATGGCTGGCTGTCCCCGGCCCCCGCCCACTGCAGCCCGGCCGAGGGGCTGGCCGTTCCCTGGTTTCCTTCCGAGGTGACCTGTAGGTGACCCAGGCAGAAGCCAGCAGGGTTGGGCAAGACTGACCCAGACGGGGGGGCCTGCCTGCGGCCAACTTTTAAAATTGACAGAAAGCAAAAGGCAGTGTAATGGAATTCAAAACCCAGAGAGTAAGAATGAACGGATGCTCTGGCTGCATCAAAGAAAAGAAAGAGAATAGTTTTGAAATATGAACAGTAGGGACTGAGGGATAAAGCCAATGGGTTAAGCAGAAGAGCGCCCTAACCCTGAAGTGATGACGTGGGTGGCAGAAGGGGAGGGACAAGCTCTGGCCTCTGGTCAGTGGGCAGTTCAGAACACCCCATTGGGCAGACCATGAACTGGGGTTCACTGGGTGCGGGAGGGGCCCAGGGACCCTCAGGGGTACAGGGAGGAGCCGAGACCTTGAGCCACACCTCGTAACCCTTAGCCCTGGTGCCCACCGCCCTGACCCAGTAGCTGGTCAGCGGGCTCCAGCCTATGTTCTTGCCCCTTAGCTAGAGGCCACCTCTGCAGGGGCTGGACGAGTCACCAGACCTTGTTTCTCACACGGGTGAGGAGCGCAGGGACGCGGAGTCCAGGGGCTGAGGTGGCTCCCTGCCCTGTGAGCTCAGATGGGGGCCCAGGCCCTCCCTGCATCCAGCTTCCCTGGGACCAGGGGTGGTGGGGCCAGAGCTTCCCTGGGGCCGCTGGCAGCACCCTTCCTTCCCCTCTCCTCTTGATGGTGCGAGCTGATGCTGCAGATGCTGTGTGTGCCAGCCTGAGCTGCCCTCATGGTGGACACCTGCCTTTAACCTTGGCTCCATCAGGAACAGTGTGATGCCTCCACCCCCCTCCCCCTGCCTCCTGCCATGGCCTTGGTGTCCCCACTGTGTGCCCTTGTTGTCACCTCCCCCAGCACCGGATCTGGGCTGAGCGAGGACCCCTGCACCCGAAGCGGGCACTGGGGACCCAGCCTGTGCCAGGTGCCTGTAGCAGTGTCCTTGTGAATCGCTTGTTGCCATCAGGAAGCACAGGCTCAGGGGCAAAGTGACTTGTACCAGGTCCTCACTCAGGGGGCGAAGCTGGGAGTCGAGCCCAGGCCTGATGGCACCTGAGGAGGTCTGAGACTCAGTTTACACTCAGCTGGACACATGGCTTTAGAAGGGCGCTGGCGTGGATCCGCCTCCATCCCCTCTCGCCTGAGGGTGCATGCCGCCTCTCACCCCGACACCAGGGCCTTTGCACAAGCTGTTTGCCTGCCCGAGACACTCTCCATGGAATCCTGTTGCGGGGCCGCCCCATGCGCAGATGTTCCCAGGACGTGGCTGAGGCATCGGCGTGTCTGGGTGGAACGGATGTCTGGAGGACGTGAGTCAGAGGGCTCCTCCTCCAGCAGATAAGAGCACTGGGTGGAGGGTGAGGGCAGCTTGGATCCTGGGGTGCGAGGTGTGATGTATCCTGCAGAAAATGCCGGGGGTTCTAGAAGGCGAGTGGAGTGTGCCTATAAATGGTGGCATAAAGGAGCCTTTGTGGTACTGGGAGTGTTCAGTATGCTGATTATGTTGGTGGCTACACAGACGGACATGTGCGCTAAATTTACACAGCCGTGTATATATACATACACGGTACCAAGGCGAGGATCTGACTTTGATCTTGTGCTATTATTATGTGAGATGTTGCCATTGGGATACATTGAGTGGAGTGTATGCAGGACTGTCTTTGGGACTTCCTGTGAACCGATAATTATTTCAAAACAAAAAGTCTAAAAAAGAAAAGAGTGTGCCGGGGAGACGAGGTCCGGGTGGTCACCGTCCCGCAGCTGCGGCTCGCCAAGCCCAGCCCAGCCCCACAGCAGCAACTTCGCACCATGCTCGGAGCCCTCTGTTCTCTGTTTTCCCGGCTGCCCAGTGGGCTTGGGCCAGCGGCTCTGCAGGGGCCTGCCTTTCTGTCCGGGGTGCTGCTCCCCACTACATTGGGGTCTGCCGAAGCATCACAGCCTCAGGCAGAGGCCCCGCAGTGGAGCGGTGGCCCTCTCCCGCACTGACCGCTGCCTCTTTGCCCCCTCGGGGGCAGAGGTTACTGCTACGTCCCTGCATCTAGAACTGCAGGGTGCAGAGCGGCTACACATCGGACAGGGACATGTGGAGCCCTCCCCCGACGC
>NW_004444047.1:4614028-4632776 GCF_000243295.1 Trichechus manatus latirostris | reverse complement strand
CAGCCCACCCCGCTAGGGTCTCACAGAGCCAGGGCCAACAGTTGTTGGGACAGCCAAGTTACAGCTGGGGAAACAGGCCCAGGATTCTGCTGCTTTGCCAGGGCTTGTTCTTGGTGAGCACCAGGCCTCTCTCCGCCCCAGGGAACCGGCAGTGGTGAGCGAGGCCCCGGGTGGAGGCTTGTGGCCGGGAGAGTCTTCTGGCCAGCCAGCCTCCCCACGGGCTCCGGAAATAAGTTTACAGCAAAAGCCTGGATCTGTGAGGGCCTGCCGGACTGTGGCTGGGCCCGCGGTGACTTCCTGGGGCTCCTCCTTCCGCTCCTGAGACAGGCTCAGCAGGAAACGCTGGGTGAGGGGGCCTGCCAGGAACTTTGGGGGCCCAGGACTGCCTGGCACGGGTGAGGTGGCCCTGGTTCTGGGTCACACAGCCATGCTGGAAGGGTGGCTAAGGACTACAACACTCCCCACTTTAAGTTACTCATCTGGAAGGCCGCAGATGTTCATCTCTCGGGCGGGGGGCGGATTGTGTTGGCTACAGCAGGTAGCCCCTCCCCTGGCCCGCCGGCTTGGCCCCTCTGTTCCAAGGAGGCAGGAAAGCACCCTTGGCCCTCTCACCGAGCCCCTCACCTTGGCCTCAGCAAGCGGGAAGGCTGTCCCCACGGATGTGTATGTGACACAGGTGTCCCCAAGAGGGCTCTGGCTGGGTTAGCCCTCTGCTCCTGAAGGGCAGGCCAGGGCTGCAGCTGTCTTCCGGGTGCAGCCTGGCTGGGGAGGCAGGCCCGGCACCCGGCACAGGTGAGGGCAGGCAGAGCCGCTGTCCAGAGCCTTCTTGACCCCCAACATGGTGGCCTGCAGCCAGCGCGTGCTGAGTGGACCGACGTGGCATGACCCAAGCATCGAGCGTGGTGGGCCGCTGGGAGGGGGATAGGTGGGGCGGCTGGGGTTTGGGGACGTCTTCCCCCGTGGGTCTCCTGTCCACCCAGGGCCAGGCTTGACTTCGACCTCAGAGGAGAGGCCCCTTCCGGGAGTCCCCACAAAGGTGCTCGGAGGATTTCCTGCCCAGTGGAGCCCTCTGGCCAGGAGGGTCGGCAGTGGAGGCGGGCTCTGGAGGGCGCTCAGGGTGGGAGGCGTGCTGCCCCGGCCCCCTGCCCTGCTGGGATCATCGTAGGCCTTGCTTCGTGGATGAGGAAGCTGAGGCTGGGAGAGGTGACATCCTGGCTGAGTCACGGGGGAGGCCGAGTCACAGGGCATCCATGCCCTGTTCCGGGGGCGGCAGAGCCCTGCACTGTGCACCCCATCACGTAGCCAGTCCCCCGGGGAAGGAAGTGTTGAAATGGGGGCGCTTGGGTGAGAGGAATGCTTTGATCCAACAAATAAGCCTGCAGGCTGGGCTGTGCGGAGGGCGGGCGTCCGGCCAGAGTTGGGTGTAGACGTGACCCGTCCGTGCGTGAGGTACCCGGTGGCTGCTTCATGCTTCGGGCCACATCTTCCCAGGTGCTGGGCATGCTGTGGACAGACGCACGGAGATCCCTGGTCTCGGGGAGGAGCAGGCTGTCAATGGACACACACGGGAGTAGTGGGGAGAGGGGGGGCTGAGGGGGCCGGTTTGGGCCGATGGGTCTCTCGGGCTGAGGCCTGTGTTGAACAAGGGCAGCGGGATCCAGCCCAGAGAGAGTGAGGTCTGGACGAGGGCAGGAGAGTGGCCCAGAGAGTTGGTGCTCCAGGCCGAGGGAACTGTCCGGGGTGGGGAAAAGGCACGGAGGTGGACACCCATGCAGTGAGAACGCAGCTTAGAATGGGCGACAGCGGGCAGGTGGGGAGGCCGAGCACGTATTCCCTCCCCCCGAGGGGCCAGACCTGCAGGGCCCGGCTGCAGCAGGGCACTGGCTGGCCCCGATGAGTACAGTGGGCTAGTGTCTGTGGGCTCTGAGTGGGGCCTTCCCAGGGGACCACTCCTTTGGCATCTCCTCCCTTCCGGACACAGTGTGACAACAGAACCTTAGTGTCTTAGTCTAAAACAAATTAATAAAAAAACCCAACCAAACCCGTTGCTGTCGAGTCGATTCCAACTCATAGTGACCCTATAGGGCAGAGTAGAACTGCCCCATAGAGTTTCCAAGGAGTGGCTGGTGGATCTGAACCGCCAATCTTTTGGTTAGCAGCCTGAGCTCTTTAACCGCTGTGCCACCAGGGCTCCCTTAGTCTCCCAGTGCTGCTGTAATACAAATGCCAAAAGTGGCGGCTTTAAGAACAGACGTTGATTGCCTCACAGTTCCGGAGGCTGGGAGCCCAACCAGGGTCTTGGCTGTGGCGAGTCCTTCCTTGTGGGCAGCCCGGGGGCTCCTTGGTTCTTGAGGACCCTCACATGGCACCTGTCTTCCCCAGTATGCACCCCATCTGTGTCTGATCTGCTTGTTTTGTAACTCAGAAGTGGTTTCGTTCAGGGCACACTCTACGCTGATACGGTCTCATTAGCATAAAAGGAGGCCTGGTGTCACAGTGGTTAAGCGCTTGGCTGCTAACGGAAATGTTGGTTGTTCAAACCCACCAGCCATTCCACGGGAAAAAAGACTTAGTGATCTGCTTCCTTAAAGCTTACGGCCTAGGAAACCCTGTGGGCAGTTCTATTCTGTCCTGTAGGGTCGCTCTGAGTCAGAATCGACTCAACGGCGCAGAACAGAAACAACGTAAAAGGCAATCCTACTTCCAAACGGGGTCACGTCCACAGGTATAGCAGTTAGGGTTCCAATATATTTTGGGAGGACATGATTCAGTCCATGACACCTAGTGACCACGTGCCCCTGGGGCAACCCTGCCCGCCCATCATGCGAGGGGGCCTCAAGACAACCCCCTCTCCTCGGATGAGGAGCCTGAGGCCCAAGTGGGCCACGTGGTGGGGCAGCCCCTCTCGTTGGAAGAGGGAACCAGAAGGGGAGTGCTGGTCAGGCAGAAGCAGCGAGGCTCCGAAGTCTAGGAGGGGGCAGGGCTGGCGAGGGTGGCCACAGCCTCGAGGGAGCGAGGTGCCAGGAACCCGGGGTGTGGGCTGTCACGTCACCGCTCTCAAGAATGTGCTCTCAAGCAGTGAAAAGGTGGGAGCTGTGGGTTTTTGTGATGAACTGAAGTGTGAATCCTGAGAAAATCTCTGCTGGCTTGTGGTTTAGGCAGAGGCACAGCGAGGCGGGGAGGGGACAGAGAAGGGGCAAGTCCACGGGGGTGCCAGACAAGGTGCAGAATGACATTCTGAGGTGCCACAAATATGAACGTCGCCCTACTGGGGCAGCCAGACAAGAGAGGGGAAGGCATTTCTGCTGACATGTTGCCGCTATCAATGTCTCTTCATCTTGAAATTGGGGGTAGGGAGTGGGGGGTGCAACTTAGAGATTGCCCCTGGGCGCTCATTACCCTCGCTGCCTACTCTGGGTTTGGGCAGGAGGGTGTTGAAAGACAAGAGAGGACTCAGCTCCAGCCCTGCTGTCCTCCCCCTGCCCCCGCCTTGGGTGGACCCCTGGTCTTGTCCCCTGACGATGAGGACGGGCCTCTCTGCCCGGAACCCCAGCCTCCATCTCCCCTGCCCGGCTGGGCCTCTCCAGGGCTCCTTGGGCATCACCTCTGCAGCAGGCTCTGTGAGCCCCACTCCCACTGCACAGAGACCCCCACAGATGCAGCACCGCTCCAGAATGCTCGCTCCCAGTCTGGGGAGAGGAGGCTGGGGAGCATCCAGGGTGTGAGGGCATCAACAGAGCTCGAGGGCCAAGCGTCCAAGACGGTCACCTTCATCTTGCTCCTCGTCCTTAGTAACCCAGGCCCACAGGGCAGCTGTGCCTGGGGGCCTCTTTCTGCACTTGTCCCCCGGACACAGGAGAAGCCACCGGGGGCCTCTGAGTCCCCAACATGCCACCATTTTCTGAGGACTTAGCTATCCTGGATATCAGTTCTTTGAAAGATGCTATTGTTGAGAGTCACATTAGCTCTGAGTCACAAATTCTTCACTGGGTGCTCTGAGGGAGGGTCTAGGCATGTTCTGGCTACAGCCTCGTCCAGGGTTTGACTGGGTCTGCGTGTGTGAACGTGGCACTGACCCTGTCTGCCCATCGTCCATCTCTTGGGCCTGCCCAAGTATTGACCTGGGGTTCAGTGGGGCCCATGGCGGTGCTGGGGATACACATGGGGTGACATTCTGGCCAGTAGGGCTGTGCCACTGAGTTGAATATTTCAGAGAAGGGGACGAGGTTCTAGATGGTTCCATTCTGGTGACGGATAAGGGAGCATTTGTTGGGGAGGACTCAGTTTCCAGGTGGAGGCAATTGCATGTGCCTGGGATGGGGCGTGGTGGTCCTGCGTGATAGGCCCAGAGTTGGGGCCCAGGGTGGGGAGCAGGGTGGGGCCCTTGTGCTTGACCAGGGAACCAGCCTGGCCTCTGCTCCATGGTGGACATGACTCCACTGAGCCAAGAAAAGCTGGCTGGGGGTCAGGAGGAGGGTCAGCAAGTCTGCTGGGAAGAGTGGGTGAGGCGGGGATGGTACAGGCCAACCCTGAGCACAAAGCTGCTGGAGGAGGTAGGCTGCCTCCAGGCTGTGGACCTGCAGGAGGCTGGCTCGGGGAGGCCCCCATCCAGCAGGAGGAGGTGGGCTGCCTCCAGGCTGTGGACCTGCAGGAGGCTGGCTCGGGGAGGCCCCCATCCAGCAGGAGGAGGTGGGCTGCCTCCAGGCTGTGGACCTGCAGGAGGCTGGCTCGGGGAGGCCCCCATCCAGCAGGAGGAGGTGGGCTGCCTCCAGGCTGTGGACCTGCAGGAGGCTGGCTCGGGGAAGTCCACATCCAGCAAGAGGAGGGGGGCTACCCATAGCCTGGCAGAGCCAGGGTCTCCCGGCCAGGCACGACCCCGATTTGGACAAGGCTGTGAGTGGAGCTTGCAGTTCGTCCAGGGAAAGGACTCTGTCCTGTCCCCATATGTGGGCATCCCGTGCTGCCGTAACAAAGCCTACACACCGGGTGGGTCAGAACAACGGAAATGTCTTCTCTCCCAGTTCCGGAGGCTGCCCCATGGTGGAATGGCTTGACTGGGCCAAGGAAGGGCAGCCTGGGAGTCTGAAAGCAGTGTCACTGGGCCAAAATCAAGGTGTCAGCAGGGTGACGCTGCCTCCCGAGGCTGCAGGGGAAGTTCCCTGTCCCTCCCAGCTTCACGGTGGCCGCATCACTCCAGTCTCTGCCTCCGTCTCCACGTGAGCGTCTTCCCTCTGTGTGTCTCTTGTAAGGACACCTGGCATTGGATTTCGGCCCCCCTGGCTAATCCAGGATGACCTCAGCTCAGGGTCCTTCACTAAGCACACCTGCAAAGACCCCTTTCCAAATAAGGTCACATTCACAGGTCCCGGGGGTTAGGAGGAGCCCTGGTGGCACAGCAGTTAAGAGCTCGGCTGCTAACCAAGAGGTCGGCAGTTTGAATCTACCAGGCGCTCCTTGGAAATCCTGTGGGGCAGTTCTACTCTGTCCTATGAGTCGGAATCAACTCGACAGCAACAGGTTTGGTTTTTTTTTGAGGGGACAGTTAGGATGTGGACATATCTTTTTTTGGGGTCACCATTCAACCCATTATACCGTGTGACCCTAGGCAGAGCCCTACCCTCTAGGGCTCCTGCAGCAACCGAAAGGGCAGCCCGGGAATTCTCAGAGCCCAACTCTGAAAGCAGGCTGTGGCCCCATCTTCCAGCGAGCAGAGTGAGGCTCAGAGAGGGGAAGAAGCTTGCCCCAGCCACCCAGCTGCCCAGGGGGAGTGGCAGGTAGGTCCCAGGGCTGGCCTGCCCCCTCTCCACTCTCCATGCCAGGGGCTTGGCCTGGCCAGGCTGGCTGTGGGGCGGACCCAGGCCCTGTGGAAGGGGCTGGTACAAAGTGGCTTGTTTTGAGAGCTTGAGATTTTCCCAATGGGGGGTGCCTGCCCGCCCCTCCCTGGGTCCAGTGTCCTCACGGAGCCAGGCAGACTTTCTTTGGCACCATCAGTGACCGAGCTGATCCTCAAGGTGGCAGGTGGGCGCTGGGGCTGGGGAAGGGGGAGGTCCCCAGGCACCAGCCCAAGTCTCCACCCTTCCCTGGCCAGGACCCAGTAGGTGCCCCTCCTCTCTGAACCTCAGTCTCCTCTTCGGTTTAGTGGAGATGAGGACAGGACCAGCCTCTCGGGCTGTGAGCACCAAGATGAGAAGGTGCCAGGGTGAGGTGGGCTTGGTGGCTGGGCCGCAGAGTTAGTGCTAGGCTGGGGCTCGCTGCACTCCTGACTGGCTGCAAGTGCCTGGAACCCAGAGTGAAAACTTATGCTCCCTCTTCTCCTCCAGGCTGACCCTTGGCACCTGCCCAGCCCTGCTGGCTGACTCCCACCCAGTGAGTGCCCTGGCTCTGGCCATGGGGGGAGATCCTAAGCCTGGCAGACTGAGACACCAGCCCTGGGGGGTGGGGAGTGGGAGCTGCAATGTGGAAAAGCAGGGTGAGGGGAGACCAGGGCTGCTGGCGACCCCTAGCCCTGCCCCAGCCCCATATCTCGCTGCCTGGGTCCTGGTGCAGGGTGCTTACCACAGTTATTGACAGAACAGGGTAACACTCTGGAGCCACAATTATTGTTTTCAGGATTTCTAATGTCAGTGTTCCACCACGTGTCTGCCAGTTTGCCGTACTGTGGTGGTTTGCATGTTGCTGTGATACTGGAAGCTATGTCACTGGTATTTCAAACACGAGCAGGGTCGCCCATGGTGACAGGTTTCAGCTGAGCTTCCAGACTAAGACAGACTAGGAAGAAGGACCTGGCAGCCTACTTCTGAAAAAATTAGCCAGTGAAAACCTTATGAACAGCAGCAGAACATTGCCTGATATAGTGCTGGAAGATGAGCCCCGCAGGTTGGAAGGCACTCAAAATACGACTGGGGAGGAGCTGTCCCCTCAAAGTAAAGTTGACCTTAATGGTGTGGATGGAGTCAAGCTTTCGAGACCTTCATTTGCTGATGTGGCACAACTCAAAATGAGAAGAAACAGCTGCAAACATCCATTAGTAATCGGAACGTGGAATCCAGGAAAATCGAGATAGTGAAAAATGAAATGGAACACATAAACATTGATAGCCTAGGCATTAGTGAGCTGAAATGGGCTGGTATTGGCCATTGGAATCGGACAATCGTATGGTCTACTATGCTGGGAATGACAACTTGAAGAGGAATGGCGTCGCGTTCGTCGTCAAAAAGAACATTTCAAGATCTGTCCTGAAGTACAGCGCTGTCAGTGGTAGGATAATATCCATATGCCTACAAGGAAGACCAGTTAATATGACTATTATTCAAATTTACGCGCCAACCGCTAGGGCCAAAGATGAAGAAACTGAAGATTTTTACCAGCGTCTTCAGTCTGAAATTGATCAAACAAGGAAGCAAGATGCATTGATAATTACTGGCGATTAGAATACAAAAGTTGGAAACAAAAAAGGATTGGTAGTTGGAAAGTATGGCCTTGGTGATAGAAAGGATGCCAGAGATCACATGACAGACTTTTGCAAGACCAATGACTTCTTCATTGCAAATACCTTTTTTAAACAATGTGAATGGCGACTATACCCGTGGACCTCGCCAGATAGAATACACAGGAATCAAACTGACTACATCTGTGGAAAGAGACGATGGAAAAGCTTAATATCATCAATCAGAATAAGGCCGGGGCCTGACTGCAGAACAGACCATCAATTGCTCATATGCAAGTTCAAGTTGAAGTTGAAGAAAATTAGAACACGTCCATGAGAGCCAAAGTATGACCTTGAGTATATCCCACCTGAATTTAGAGACCATCTCAAGAATAGATTTGATGCATTGAACACTCATGACCAAGACCAGATGAGTTGTGGAATAATATCAAGGACAATATACATGAAGAAAGCAAGAGGTCATTAAAAAGACAGGAAAGAAAGAAAAGACCAAAATGGATGTCAGAAGAGACTCTGAAAGTTGCTTTTGAACATAGAGTAGCTAAAGCAAAAGGAAGACATGAGGAAGTAAAAGAGCTGAACAGAAGATTTCAGAGGGCAGCTCAAGAAGACAATAATGAAACATGCAAAATCATAAGTGAGATAGAAAACCATACGGGAAGAACACGCTGGACATTTCTCAAGCAGAAAGAACTGAAGAGTATGAGAAACTAACTTGAACTGTAAACTTTCACTTAAAGCACAATGAAAAAAAAGAACTGAAGAAAAAATTCAAGGCTTAAGTTGCAATATTGAAGGATTCTATGGGGAAAATATTAAACAACGCAGGAAGCATCGAAAGAAGATGGAAGGGATACGCAGAGTCACTGAACCAAAAAGAATTGGTCAAAGTTCAGCCATTTCAGGGGGTAGCATGTGATCAAGAACCAATGGTACTGAAAGAAGTCCAAGCTGCACTGAAGGCATTGGCAAAAAACAAAGCTCCAGGAACTGACAGAATACCAACTGAGATGTTTCAGCAAACGGATGCTGGAAGCACTCATTTGTCTATGCCAAGAAATTTGGAAGACTGCTACCTGGCCAACCAACTGGAAGAGATCCATATCTGTGCCCATTCCAAAGAAAGGAGATCCAACACAATGTGGAAATTATTGAACAATATCATTAATATCACACACAAAGAAAATTTTACTGAAGATCATTCGAAAGCAATTACAACAGTACTTTGACAGGGAACTGCCAGAAATTCAAGCTGAATTCAGAAGAGGAAGTGGAACAAGGGATATCATTGCTAATGTCAGATGGATCATGGCTGAAAGCAAAGAATACCAGAAACATGTTTACCTGTGTTTTATTGACTATGCAAAGGCATTTGACTGTGTGGATCGTAACAAATTATGGATAGCATTGCAAAGAATGGGAATTTCAGAACATTTAATTGTGCTTGTAAGGAACCTATACATAGACCAAGAGGCAGTTGTTCAAACAGAACAAGGGGATACTGCATGGTTTAAATTTAGGAAAGGTGTGCGTCAGGATTGTATCCTTCCATCATACCTATTCAATCTGTATGCTGAGCAAATAATCCGAGAAGCTGGACTATATGAAGAAGAACATGGCATCAGGATTGGAGGAAGACTCATTAACAACCTGCAATATGCAGATGACACAACCTTGCTTGCTGCAAGTGAAGAGGACTTGAAGCACGCAGTGATGAAGGTCAAAGCCCACAGCCTTCAGTGTGGATGACACCTCAACATAAAGAAAACAAAAATCCTCACAGCTGGACCAATAAGCAACATCATGACAAATGGAGAAAATATGCAAGTTGTCAAGGATTTCTTTTCGCTTGGATCCATAATCAACGCCCATGGCAGCAGCGGTCAAGAAATTAGAGGATGTATTGCATTGTGCAAATCTCCTGCAAGAGATCTCTTTGAAGTGTTAAAAAGTGAAGATGTCACTCTAAGGACCAAGGTGCTCCTGACCCAAACCATAGTGTTTTCAATTGCCTCATATGCGTGTGAAAGCTGGACAATGAATAAGGAAGACTGATGAAGAACTGATGACTTTGAATTATGATGCTGGAGAAGAGTATCTAATACATCATGGACCGCCAGAAAAACGAACAAATCTGTCTTGGAAGAAGTACAGCCAGAATGCTCCTTAGAAGCGAGGATGGAGAAACCTCATCTCACACACTTTGGACATGTGATCAGGAGGGACCAATCCCTGGAGAAGGACATCATGCTTGGTAAAGTAGCGAGTCAGTGAAAAAGAGGAAGATCCTTGACAAGATGGATTGACACGGTGGCTGCAATAATGGGCTCAAACACAGCAACGATTGTGAGGATGGCACAGGACCGGGCAGGGTTTTGTTCTGTTGTACAGAGGGTCGCTATGAGTCGGAACCAACTTGACGGCACCCAACAACAACAACATCAGTGTTATCCACCATAGTGATACAATGCTGCCTCTGGGGATGGGAGGGCACATGGGGAAACTGAGACCCAGAGAGGGAGCGCCTGCCTAGGTCACACAGCCCAAGGTTCCTGACCTCCATGGGGGTCCCCAGGCCAGCCTGTTTCCTCTGGGCCCAGACTCCCCCACAGGTTCAAAGTGCTGGACCAGGTCTACCCTGGAACAGGATCTGGGTGGCGCGTGGCCCTCCCTGTCCACTTCTGCCTCTGCTGTGTTTGCGTCCTTGGACGCACTCGTGGGGCAGGGGTAGGGGGCAGGGTCTGACTCCTGCACCAACCTCAGGTCTCTTCATCCACCCATCTGTCCATCTGTCTATCCAGAGAGCGTTGGGACTTCCCGTGGAGAGCTGGCGAATCCCAGTCCTTACCCGATGCCTGCATCCCCAGCCTTTCAGGGCCTCGGGCCTCACTGCCCTTGACTTCCTCCCCACCCAGGGTGCTGCTCCCCCTACAACCCTGGCCTGCCTGCAACTCCCTCATCCCTCCCCCATCCCAGCAATCTCATCCTCCTCTGTCAGACCTGGCCCTCCCTCCTTCGGAAAGCCTCCCCGACCCTGTGCCAGTGGGCCTGGTACCTCACCTGGGCTCCCACAGCCCCACGACGCCCAAGTTCACCCTGAAGCTGCCCCCTGGATTGTCCTGGCTATTCCATGGCCAGAGCCTGGCCCAGGGATTCCTCACCTGCAATTTTATCTCAATCCTCAGTGCCCACTTCACAGATGGCAAAACTGAGGCTCAGAGGGGCCAAGTTAGTAGCTGAGGTCACACAACGGGTGAAGGACAGAGCTGGGATGGTTGCCCTTTCCCAACCCTGTCCAGGCTGAAAAGGGGAAGGAGAAGAGGCACCCCAGCCCTCCCCTCGCCGCCCACCACCTGCCTGTCTGTGGTGGCCAGCTTTCTGCGGAAGGTGTGGTCTACCCTCGCCGTCTGTGGGCACAGAGGCTGGCGCAGGCTTAGGGAGGCCAGGGCAGCTGTGTCCACCCAAAGGAAGCCCCAGACACAAACCCAAAGCTCCTTACCCTCTGGGAGACCGGAGGTGGTCTGTGGCCCCCAACACGTTCCCCACGGTGGCTTGGAGCCTCAGCAGCGGGACTGGGGTACAGACACAGCTGGGCCCAGGACCGCCCCCAGCCCCACACCCCAGCCCGGGACAGTTAGGGGACTGCACAGCCAGTCCTGAGAGGTGGTGTCCAGGGCCTGTCGCTGCTGCAGCCACGGGCATGTGGTGGGGGGACACGTGCCCGTCTCCTAGGAAACATGGAGGCCAAGAAGATGAGGCCTCCCAGGGTTCCTGTGGTCTGTGGCCTTCTGTCCCCCTCGAACCCTGCCATTGTGGTGCCCTCGGCCCCAGAGAGCACCCTTTCTCTGGCCGTCACCCCCCAACTTGACGGTGTCCTACTGGGAGAGTTAGGCCCTTGAGACTCATGCTCAGGGGAGGAGAGGCAGGGCCATGGGTGTTAAGCGCTGAATGGCCTGGGTTCGAATCCCTGCCCCACCTGGGCCTGGGCAGGGAAGGAACGGGGCTTGGTGGGGGCGGAGAAAGCCTGGGGGTGGGACCGGGGACAGTGACCGAGGGTGACAGGAGAGCTCCTGGCCATGCTGCATCATGAAGTGCTCTCTAGAAATTCAGGTGTTTGCAGAGCCAGCAGAGTGCTGTGGGAGGGGGCTCCATGAAGGCCCTGCTGGGGCCTGCTAGCCTAGAGGCTGCAGCTGCCTGGGGAAGAGAGGATGGGGGAAGGAAGGGGCAGTGATTGAGAAATGCCGGGGCCCAGGCTTGGTGTCAAAGGGCAGGTGAGTTGGCCACTGTGAAACCAGAAGGGCCTCCTGGGGCAGCCTGGAGGGTAGAGCTGGGTCAGCTTCCGAAGGTGGGAAGGAGCATGCTCTGAGCCCCCGCGTGGTGTGCCCCACTGGCTCATGCTGGGCAGGCACCCTGGTGCCAGGAGGCAGGCCCGTGCTCTGGGCTGGGAGGGGCCCCTGTGGTCTGCAGAGGTGCCATGGGGGCCAGCGGGGAGCTTCCCCCATGGGGACACAGCTGACCTTGAGCCCGGAGAGCCGCATCTGTGACCACAGCCGGGAGAAAGCGCTGGTGGGACGGGACTGACGCCCACCAGGCCCATCAGTGAGGTGGTTGCAGCTCTGGGCCTCAGGTGGGCGTCAGATCCCCGAAGGGGTGGGAGGGCAGGAAGTGGCGCCAGCTAGGGGCCTGGCGGCAGGCAGGAAGTGCCGGGAGGGAGGAAGCCTGCGGCCCCAGGCACCAGATGCGGCAGGCGGCTGTTAGCAGGAGAAAGCGGGCACGGCAGGCCAGGCGTTGGGCCGGGCAGTGCGGGGACATGTGGACCTCCACCACTCCCTGCAGCCCCTGAGTCGCATGGCCTCCTTGGGCCCCAGGACACCTGACCCCAGCCCGACCCTCGGCAGCAGGAGAGTGATGTGTTGGGTTAGCACCATCAGGTCAGTGGGGTGGCCCCAAGGCTGGGGGCCTGGGAGGTGGCGGCGTGGGAGCCAGGGCATTCATTGGGGACCCCAGGGACCCTGGCCCTGGCCCGCTAGAGAGAGCAGCCCGTCCAGCGTCAGCCCTTAGAGCTGGGTGGGGCACAGGGCGGTCACAGGGAGAGCTTGCTGTGAGGACATCTGAGGGCCAGCCTGAGCGTCCACAGCCAGGAGGGAGGTGGGGCCAGCTTGCAGTGGGGAGTCGGGGTGAGCCCCTCCCGCACCCTCCGTACCCCACCTGGGGTAGCCTTGGCAGTTAGATCCTGTGTGTGCCCTGGGAGGTGGGGTGTCCAGTGTGTGCCGGGGGACAGAGAGCTGAGTGAGGTCCCTACTGACCACCCAGCTGCGCCGTGTTCTGGGCCTGGCACAGGGCTGAGGACCCGGTGGCCGGCCTTGGGGACCTGTGAGCGTGGAGGGCTCCACTGGTGGGGCTCAGGTCGCGCCATGCACCCCTTGGGCCAGCGTCGGGTTCCCTGGCGGGGCTGGTGGCTGGGCCTTTATAGGAGGCTTTTGGTTTTGATTTCTGCTTTTGCTTCTCTTCCGGAGAAGGATTCTGGGAAGAGGAAGGAGGGGCGGGAAACTGACGGGGAAGAAACAAGAGTTAGTGTGAGGCTGGGCAGAGGGGGGGCACCCAGGGTTCTCATCCCAGCCCGCAGCTGTGTGCCGGAGCGGGGCTGGGGCTGCTCCACCATCTGCTGTGTGACTTTGGGCGAGTTACTCAGTGTCTCTGAGCCTCGGTGTCTTCATTGGTGACACGAGGATGATGCTCATTCATGTCGTGATGATGACATGGGGTGACCCCAGCAAGCGCGGAGCCTGGCCCACGGTGAGGGTCCCTGCTCTTGGTGCAAGTGCCCAGCCTTCCCCAGCCTCAGCACGATCCTCTGTGAAATGGGAGAAAGCACCCGCCCACGCAGGCCTGCGGGGTTAACGAGCTGTGAGGTGGAGCCTGGGCCTGTGCAGAGCCTGCCTACGTGCCGGGTAGTGTGAGGATGTGTGAGTGTGAGTGTGCCTGAGTGAGTGTCAGCATACGTACGTGTGTGTGTGTGAGAGAGAATGAGTACATGTATGTGTATGGGTACGTATGTCTGAGTGTGGGTGAGTAAGAGTGAGGGCACCCAAGGGACCTGGTCTCTCTCCTTAGGCTGGGTCCCCACCCCCTCGCCCTGCGGCTCCCACAGACGGGCCAGGCTGGTCACCACTAATGGTAACTCCCTGACACTGTGGTCACGCGAGGCCCCGGCTTCGTCACCACAGCCAGGCCACTTCTGCAGGTGTCAGAGGAGAGCCTGGGGGGGCCCAGCCCTGCAGGACCCCGTCCCACTCACGCACAGGCAAGCACACACGGCAAGCACACACACGCACACATATAACCTCCCTCAGGCAAGCTCGCATGCCGGCCCTGTCTGAGTCTCCGTCCATGCCAGTACGTGGGTGTGCGGAGCCACGGCTCACGTGGGGTCTGTGAGGTGATGACCCCCGGCAGGTGGGGGCCGCAGAGCCGCCCTTACTCGGCAGGGGCTGTCTCTTTGGAGACAGAGCGGTTTCTGCCCTGCCCCCAGCAGCTCCAGGCCTCAGGCACCTCAACCAGGCTCGACTTTGAGAAGACGGGGTAGACACCATAGGAGAGAACTGTAGCGCGTGGGGGGGGTGGCCTGCCTCCTTGATAGTGTGAACACACATGCATACGGTGCCAACACGTACCCACATGCGTGTATACACACGGACCACACGCCTCTGGAAGGCTCAGAGCCCAGCAGCCACCCAGCATGGTCTCCCGCCGCCCCCCACGCTGCCCCAGGCAGTGACCACCGCGCCGTCCGCTGGGGACCTCAGTCAGGAGCCGCACGGTGGGAGCCTTCAGGGGTGCGTCCCTCTCGGCCCCTGCGGGACCGCCCTCCACTGAGCTTCCTCTTGGGTGAAGTGGCCTGGAAGAGTCCACTCCTGAGAGTTCCCTGACACTCCCAGCAGCTTCTACAGAGGGACAGAAGCCACTTGGCCAGCTGGCAGGAAGGCCCGTGGGGACCCCTGGGTGAATGAATGGAGCTAACCCTCTTGTCCCCGGGGCTGCATGGTGGGTGGGCACTGAGGATCATAGCCTGGAAGGTGCTGCTCGGGGCCTCCCCGGCGCTTTCCCAGGCTGGGTGGAGCTGGAGTCTGAAATTCCCCGACAGCCCTGTGGTCACCAACATCACTGTCATCCTCGGCCCGTCACTTCCTCTCCTCCGCCCCCATCCTGGGCCTGGGGCTGGGCTCCTGGTCGGCTCACCGGTAGGTGCAGGGCAGGGCCAGGTGTGGCTGAGGAGGCTGGGGCGCAGGGATGGCCTCCCCCTTGATCCATCCTCCGGAGTGGAGCTGGGGGTCTTGGCGTCCATCTCTGAAGCAAGGACATTCCCGGGGCACACCTGGCCCTCCTTGCCCTCCCCACCCAAGTCAGTTGCTGGCCACCTAAGAGCCTCATCCTGCCCGTGGCCTCCCTGGCTGCTGAGCTGAACCGGAGTGTGGCTGTAACCCGCCCCCAACTCCTCAGCCTGAGCCACACCCAGGTATGGAACCAGCAGGAGGCGGTGGGCTCCATCTGTTCTCACTGCAGCCCCCCACCCCCACCCCCACCATGCATGCGCATGTGCAGGCCAGGTCTCCTCACGGCAGGGTGGGGGGCTCTGTCTCAGCCGCCCGAGCCTTCGAGGCAACCCCCAACCCCCCCCAGCTGCCAGTGCCAACGTTCCACTTCTCCTTCGGGGTTCTTTGGGTGCCCCCTGTGCCAGGCCTGAGCTGGTGGGGATGGGGGACAGTTACAACCAAGTGTGATCAGTGGTCAGTGGAGGGAAGGCTGTGCTAGCCCCACAAAGGGAGACATGACCCCCCAGAGATCAGGGAAGCTGCCTGGAGGGGGGATGCTTGAGCTAACTCCGCCTTTAGACAAAGAATTGCATTTTGTATATTGATCTTGTGTCCTACAACTGAAATTGTTTATTAGTTCTAATAGTTTTTAGTGGATTCCTTGGCATTTTCTATACTGTATACAAAATCAGGTAATTAATCTGTGAGTAGTCTCACTTCTTCCTTTCCAATCTGGATGCCTTTTATTTCTGTTTCGTGCCTCATTGCACTGGCCAGAACCTCCAGTACGATGTTCAATAGAAGTCATGAGAACAGACATCTTTGTCTTATTCTAGGCTAAGGAGAAAGCCTTCAGTCTTTCACCATTAAGTATGATGTTAGCTCTGGGTTTGTTTCATTGTTGTTGTTATTAGGTGCCATCGAGTTGGTCCTGGGCCATCCTCACAATCGTTGCTATGTTTCTGTCCAGTTTTGCAACCATTGTGTCAGTCCATCTTCTTGAGGGTCTTCCTCTCTTTTGCTGACCCTCTGTTTTACCGAGCATGATGTCCTCCTCCAAGGATTGGTCCCTCCTGATAACATGTCCAAAGTACGTGAGATGAGTTTCCCCATCCTTGCTTCTAAACAGCATTCTAGTTGTACTTCTTCCACTCCTGAGAGTTCACTTCTTCCAAGACAGATTTTTTCATTCTGACAGTCTATTGTATGTTCAATATTCTTTGCCAACACCATAATTCAAAGGCATCAATTCTTTGGTCTTCCTTATTCATTGTCCAGCTTTCGCATGCGTTTGAGGTGATTAAAAACACCATGGCTTGGGTCAGGCGCACCTTAGTCTTCAAGGTGACATCTTTGCTTTTTAACACTCGAAAGAGGTCTTTTGCAGCAGATCGCCCAATGCAATGCATCATTTGATTTCTTGAGTGCTGGTTCCATGGGCGTTGATTGTGGATACAAGTAGAATGAAATCCTTGACAACTTTAATCTTTTCTCCATTTATCACGATGTTGCTTATTGGTCCAGTTGTGAAGATTTTTGTTTTCTTTATGTTGAGGTGTAATCCCTACTGAAAGCTGTAGTCTTTGGTCTTCATCGGTAAGTGCTTCAAATCCTCTTCGCTTTCAGCAAGCAAGGTTGTGTCATCCGCATATCACAGGTTGTTAATGAGTCTTCTTCTAATCCTGATGCCCCGTTCTTCTTCATACAGTCCAGCTTCTCCGATTGTTTGCTTGGCACACAGATTGAATGAGTATGGTGAAAGGATACAACCCTGACACATGTCTTTCCTGATTTTGAACCATTTTGTAGATACCCTTTATCAGGTTAAGGAACAAAAACAGTTGCCATCGAGTCAATGCTTTTTTTTTTTTAATTTTTTTATTGTAATTTAGATGAAGGTTTACAGAACAAATAGTTTATCATCAAACAGTACACATTGTTTTATGACAGTGGGTAACAACCCCAGGACATGTCAACACTGCCCCATCTTGATCTTGGGTTCCCTGTTACCAGCTTTCCTGTCCCCTCCTGCCTTCCAGTCCTTGTCCCTGGACTGTTGTGCCCCATTAGTCTCATTTTGTTTTATGGGGCTGTCTAATCTTTGGCTGAGGGGTAAACGTTGGGAGTGACTTCATGACTGAGCTAAAAGCTTCCGGGGGCTACATTCTCAGGGTCATTGAGTCAATTCTGACTCTTGGCGACCCCATGTGTGTCAGAGTAGAACTGAGCTCCATAGTGTTTTCAAGGCTGTGACTTTTCAGAAGCAGATTGCCAGGCCTTTCTTCTGAGGCACCTCTGAGTGGGTTCAAACCACGAACCTTTTGGTTAGTAGTTGAGCGCTTAACTGTTTGCATCACCCAGATTGAGGAAGTTCCCGTTCATTCCGAGTTTGTTGAGTCTTTTTATTATGAAAGATTATTGAATTTTGTCAAATGTGTTTTCTGTGTCGATTGAAACGATCATGTTGGCTTTTGTCTTTATTCTCTCGAAATAGTGAACTACATTAAATGATTTGGGGCATTAAACCAATCTTGCATTCCTGGGATAAACAAATCCCACTTGGTCATAGTGTTAAATCCTTTTTATATGTTGCTGGATTTGGTTTGCTAGTACTTTGTTGAGGATTTTTGCATCTGTATTCCTAAGGGATATTGGTCTGTAGTTTTCTTTTCTTGTGGTGTCTTTGGTTTTGGTATCAGGGTAATACTGGCCTCATAGAATGAGTTGTTTTCTGGAAGAGTCTGTGAAGGACTGTAGGGCTGAGTTAGTTCAGATGCAACTCCAGACAGTGGAAACAGTGAACAAAGTCCTGGAGGTGGGAGCCTGGTGGGTGTGGGGAATAGGGAGCCTTGAGGTCTGGCTAGCCCAGGCACACAGGAGGTGGGGATCAAGAGGAGAGCCCATGGGGAGGGCCCATGGGGGCCAGGCACGGAAGTCCCCAGTGATGGGACTGGCGTGTATGTTGGAGAATGAGCTTGGTGGAGGGTGATCGGGGGAAGAGAGCAGGCCTAAGAAGAGAAAGTGGTGGGTGGCTGCCCAGAGGTGACAGACAGGGGCAGGGCGGCTGGTCAAGGAGGTGGCCTTGAGGGCTGAGTATGACTCCAGGGGATGGCAGGGGAAGGGCACTGGGAGCACGTGGGATGGAGCCTTGGGCTGGGAAGATTGTACTAGGAAGGGGTCAAGAGCTGGCCAGAGTGGGAGGCCTCCAGACCTCCACCCAGTACGGACAAGCGGTCAGAGCCTACCACCAAGGCTTGAGGGCCTGTCTGGGGCTCCTGCTGCCCTCTGCTGCAGGTGGCCCGTCTCTGGAACAGCCAGTACGCAGGTGGGCGCAGAGCAGGAGGATGCCTGGGAGGTCAGCATGGCCTTCGCCAGGCTTTGGCCAGCCTGGGGGACTTGTCTGCTGGGAGAGGTGCCCACATACGCCCAAGCAGGTGGGAGCTCCCAAGGCCCAGACACCTGACTCCCTGGGGGCTTGCAGGAGTGGAGCCCGATGGGGTCAGGTAGGCAAAGCGGCAGGCCCGGGGCGGTCTGGAGACTGGCAGACTTGCTTGGGGGCCTGACTTCATGCCAGCCTGCTGGGGGCATTTGGCCAGCCAGACCACTTAAACCCCACCACAGCCATGGGACGCAGGCGTGGCCACCACCCCCATTTTACAGAAGTGTGGACTGAGGACGAAAGGCCCCTTTGCCAAGGGCTCTGGCGAGTTGGGCGGGATGGAGACCAGCCTCTCCAGCTGCCCCGCCAAGGGCGACATCTCTGTGTCTCCCAGCTCGGCTCCTAGGTCCTCGCCGACGTTGTGCATGTGCGGAGCTGGGGTGCTCCATGACTCTGGGCGGCAAGAAGGTGACAGCCCCTTCCCGCCCCTCCCGCCGTCAGTGGGGCAGATGGGGAAACTGAGGCCCTTGGGGCCGCCCGCGCGGTGACGTGGGGAGGGCGGGCCTGGGCTCACCTGGCCGCGGTCCCACCCGCGCGAGGGGCGGAGCC
>NW_004444047.1:4599634-4613806 GCF_000243295.1 Trichechus manatus latirostris | reverse complement strand
ACCCCCCGGAAGCCGGCGGCCGCGCTGCCCGCTGCGTGGACACCGTGAGTACCGACCCCGGACCCGACCCCGGACCCCGGAGCCGAGCCCGGACCCTGGACTATGACCCCGGCGCCTGAGCCCCGTTCCCGCAGCCCGGGGCGGCGCCCTGCTCTGAGCCCACCCGCTTCCTGCGGGAACAAAGGCGGGCGCGGCCGGCAGGCGCTCGGGGGTCTACGGGGTGGACGCAGGCCGCCCTCACCTCCCTCCCTCCCGGTCCTCGGGGGCACTGTCCCCAGGCTGGGTCGGCAGCCGCAGGGGTGTGACCGCGCCTTTGTTCCCGCGCCTCTGCCGGGGCTGCCTGGTTTGGCGTGGGGATCGGGAGTGGCTCTGGCCCGGGGCTCCGAGGCAGCCGGGGTCCTTCGTGGCCCTGGGAGGCAGTGACAGCTCTGTCGCACGTTTGTCAGAGGGTGCTGGCTTGTTCAGAGCAGAGGGGCTTTCTTCGTGTGGGGAATTTTTTTTTTTTTTTTTTGAGGGGAGGGAGTGATAGCAACAAGAGTCTCAGTCCAGACTGGGCCTCCTGGACTGACTGTAGGGGCCGCCACTACTGGGCTCAACAGAACACTGGCCACACGCCTGCTCCCGCCCATCTCCACTGGGGTCCCAGAAGGGACCTGGCCCAGGATGGGGTGGGGGCAGGGGCACGGGTAGTCACAGACAACAAGGTAGGGCCGTGCTGTTCAGAGGCACCTGGGGTGGGGAGGTCCCGAATGTGCCTGGGCACTTGGGGATGCCTCTCGGAAGAGGAGACTCTTAATCTGGGTCTTGAAGGATGAGTAGGAGTTTGCCAGATGGGAAAGGGTGGAGTTCATTCCGGGCAGAGGCTGAGGCCGGAAGTGTGAGACGGCCTCTCAGGTTTCAGGGAGAGTGGCTGGAGCTTGGTAAGAACTGGAGAAAGGAGTGGGGCCTGATGCCAGAGCCTGGAATGCTGGGCGGTCAGCGTCGAGGTGGTCAGCCCATTCTGGGGCAAAGGTGACCGTGCCCCTGTGATCCCCTCTGGGCTTGGCTGGGGAAGGTGAGTGACGCTCGAGGCTGATGGGCACACAGATCATCCTGGCCACTGCTGACATGGTGTGCTGCCTGCCAAGCGCCACTGCCTCTGTCCCCCCCCCCGCTCCTTGAAGGCAGGTATTCCCATTCTACAGCCCTGGAGACTGAGGATCCCAGAATGAGAACCTAGACCATTCAAACCGGAAGCTGGAAGCCCTTGGCTACCCACTTCCCTCGCTTCCTGGTCTCAGGACCTCAACAACAGGCTGGTGGCAGCCAGCTGAGGGCAGGTGGGGTGGATGGTGAAGTGCTCCTCACTCATGCCCTGCTGAGACTCAGAGCTGGTGGCAAGGGTGCTGGGAGCCTGTCCCAGCCCCTGCACCTCTTTGACTCCCTCCCAAGGTCCCTGGGTGGCACAGACGATTTGCTGTCAGCTTTGTTCTTGGCTACCAGCCAAAAGGTTGGTGGTTCAAACCCTCTCAGCAGCGCTGTGGCAGAAAGGCCTGGTGATCTGCTTCCGTAAAGACGACAGCCAAGAAAACCCCAGTTCTTGGTAACACATGGGGTTGCCATGAGTTCGAATTATTAGACGGCATTGGGTTTGGGTTTTTGGTTTCAGGTTGCAGCACCCGTGCCACCTCCTCCAGGAAGCCCTCCCTGACTTCCTGGTCAAGGCAGACCCCCTTATAGGCTCAACTGACGCTCAGACTCTGGGTGGTTAAGGGGCTCAGGCCTGACCGACCTTGGCCAGGGCCTTCCTGAGGGGCCTTGTGTGCAGCAAGTGTGCAGTAGGTGTGTGCTAAGTGAACAGTGAAGGGACACACCTAGCTCCCAAGATCCCTGGGGGTTGGGTGTGTGGCCCCATGGGGCTGATGGAGGGATGGAGTGGCCCTGCCTCCCCGCCCCGTCCCATCCTGAGCCTGGCGTTTCTTCACCCCTCACTGCCTGGCCCTCTGTGCTGTCTACAGGATCTTGGCGGTGCCCTCCTGCGTGCCCCAGGCTGCGCTGTCCTGTCCCCATCCCTGGCTGAGCTGTCCCCTTCCCCTGTGTTGCAGCTTCATGGCGGCAGAGGAGACTTACTGGCCCGTGCCCATGAAGGCCATCGGTGCCCAGAACCTGCTAACCATGCCCGGGGGTGTGGCCAAGGCTGGCTACCTGCACAAGAAGGGGGGCACCCAGCTGCAGCTGCTCAGATGTGAGTTCCTGGGTGGGGCTAGGGAAGCACTGTCTGGAATTCTGGACAGAGCCTGGTGGGGGGAGAGGGAGCGTGGGGGCAGAGCCAGGCCCTGCTGGGCCTCCTTGGACACGTGACCACCCTCTCTGAGCCTCAGCTTTCTTACCCGGTGTGAGGTGGGCCCTCCCTCCGGAGTTTCCCACCCCTCTCTGGTGACCGGCACCTCCTGGGGGACCTGGGGTTGGCCTCCCCATCCCCTAGGACTATTGAGAGAGCCCTGGGGGTGTATCTTGGTAAATAGGTGGGACAGGCCAGTGCTGACCTGCTGGCCAGAGCTGGGGACCTCAGGGTCGCCCGGCAGCTCTGGTTCCCTGGGAGTGGCCCTTGCCTTACCCAGTTCAATGACTGGGTCTGTCAGTCGGTCCGTAGTGAAGCCATGTAGCAAGCCGAGCCCCTGGCTGAGCACTGGACCCCCAGAGCTGCACGGGACCCCTGCTCAGGCCCCCGGGACAGCAGACTTGGGGGAGGGAGTCTTCAGGGTCGGGAGGTGCCCAGCTGCCAGAGCCAAAGGCCAAAGAGCCCCAGGGCCTGGCCTGTCCCTCCAACCGGCCACAGGTACCGCCAGCCTGTGCCCAGAGCTGCCCCCTTCCTCCGTAGCCCTGAGCTGCCTGGCTGAGCTGCCCCAGGCTGGGCTGTTTGGTCCCAGTGTGGCACCGGGTAGCTGGGCTCCCCTTTGGACCAGGAGCCTCCAAGGAGGCCGGAAACTGACCAGTCCCGGGCCACAGAGTGTGGGCTTCTTGGCACAGCTGTCCAGCCTGGGGGTTGGCTCGTACGGTGGCTGGCTGGCCCGCTTTCTGGGCCCTGGCACTGCCGCTTGCTCCCACTGTTGCTCTGCTGGCCTGGGGGAGAGGCAGCCACCTGGCAGCCCTGTAGCCAGCCCCCCAGCCAGGCTTCCCTCTGCCATGGGCCCCTCCGGCCCTGGCTCTGCCACCCTCAAGCTAGCCTCCCAGCCCTTGTCCCCGGGGCCATGGTGGCACCACCCAGCCCGAGTCAACCTCTTCCCTGTGAATGGCTGTGAAGATGTCTGCATTGGGCCCACAGTGGACTCCTGGGGAGAGCGCCATGTGGCCCAGCTCCCTGCCCTTCCACCCATGGGCTCAGAGGCGGGGGCTGGCGCTCAGCCCTGCTCTGCCTGCCGTCCGCAGGGCCCCTGCGCTTTGTCATCATCCACAAGCGGTGCATCTACTACTTCAAGAGCAGCACGTCTGCCTCCCCGCAGGGCGCCTTCTCACTGAGCGGCTATAACCGGTGAGTGCCCGCCCTGCCCGCCGCCCCATGGGTTCCCACCCAGAAGAGTCCAGACCTCTGGAGATGGCCTCTGTCCTCATCCCCTGCGGGCCGTGTCCCACCACTGCTGCTTCCTTCACTGTCTCCATACCCTGCCCCTACCCCTTCCTCCTATTGCGCCCCCGGACTCCACTCTTGAGGCCCCTTGTCCGCAGCCTCTGCTGAGATCAGGCCGAGCTGGGGGCTGCCTGTGGCCTCAGGGACAGGCCCAAGGGCTGGGGCAGCCTGCTTTCCAGAGTCCCCACCGCCCAGTGGCTCTGCTTCCTGTCCCTCCCCTCCCTGTCTCTCACCCACGACAGCCTCCTTCGAAGGAGCCAGGAGCCCAGCCTGCCCTTGGCCCTGACCCTGGCACTCTGGGGCCTCCTGCCTGCTGTGGGCTGGACCCCATCCCTGATCTGCTCTCCCAGGCTATCAGGGGCCTGGCACTTTGCATGAGGTGGGACGGTGCATGTGGGCCCAGTAGCTCCAAGCGGGGTCCACCCCATGGCTTTCGGGTTCCACGGGGCACAGTCTAAGTGGTGGCTCCCTGGGTGCTGTGGTCTTGGGTGTTGTCCCTCCCGGGCCCTGCAACCTGCAGCATGAGTCTGGACCCTCCCCACCTGCTGTGAGGGACTAGCCCCTCCCACCTATGAGAAGCAGGCGCCAGTGAGCCCAGGGTCACAAGGTGTTAGGGCGGGACTGGGATCCTTGGGGTGAGACTCCAGGGCCTTGGGTCGTACCTCGTCACATCCCTGGCGGAGCAGCCCAGGCCACCAGCCCAGGCAGGAGCAGGCTCCGGGGCCCCTCTGGGTGTCTGGACGGGCACAGGGAGGTCTGGCCCTGAGGCCACTGGTGAGGATCATTACTTTCCCCAAACACACTGCCCTCCGGCCTCCAGCAGGTGCCGGCCGCACCGCGAACACTGGGCCCCACAGCGTTGTCCAGCCTGGCGGGGCCAGCTGGGCCTGAGGGGCTCTTCCAGGCCCCCAATGGGCCAGAACGGCCTCCCCTGCCCGGGTGCCTGGAGGGCCACCCCTATGGCAGCCGATCTCATTTCTCTGAAAACCCCACATCCGGGCGGGGAGCAGCCTGCAGAGCAGACATGAGTCACTGGGCTTCCCTGAAACGCGCCTGGGGTGCTGCCGGGCAGTGGGGGCTGGGCGGAGGTCACCACGAAGCCTCACGCAGCCCTGACAGCAGCCAGGGCCCAGCCGAGGCCGGCGGTGCAAGGGCACGTCCCCACGAAGACGGTCAGCACCGGCGTTGGTGGGCAGTGGAGGGCCCTGCATGCAGCTGCTCACACACAGCCTTCCGAGGCCTCAGGGCCCCTCTGTGTGCCCACTGCTCCTGCCCATGTGAGTCCCGCAGCTGGAAGGCTTTAGGCCCCAGCCCGGAGCAGATCTGCCCATGTGTTTTGGGCCTGGTGTGGGTGCAGTCCCCGTCCGGGGGCTGGGAGCTGTCCCTGCAGTGGAGACGGTGGGCCCTGTGGTCAGGCTGTGTGGACCAGGTGGTGACTGCTGGTGCTGTGCCCACAGGGTGATGCGGGCAGTTGAGGAGACCACGTCCAACAACGTCTTCCCCTTTAAGATCATCCACATCAGCAAGAAGCACCGCACCTGGTTCTTCTCAGCCTCCTCTGAGGATGAACGCAAGGTGCTCGGGGCTGCGGGGGGCTGGTCCCAGGGCCCAGGCAGGGAGCAGAGGTGCCTGGGGGCTGATAGAGGCCCTTTGCCAGGCCTGAGGGGCCCGGCCCAGCCCAGGTCATATAGCCTGGGTGGTCACTGCAGGCCAGCCTCAGCAGTCAGGGGAGTGGGAGGTGAAGCATGGGGACTGCCCGGGGCACCATGCCCACTGTGGCCCTGGTGACCCACAGAGCTGGATGGCCCTGCTGCGCAGGGAGATCGGCTACTTCCACGAGAAGAAGGAGCTGCCCCTGGACACCAGGTGGGCCTCGGGCAGGGCAGGCGGTGGTGGGGTTGGGCCTCTCAGGCCTATCTCTGGGGCACCTGGGATGGGACATGTGAGTCGCCTCCCAGCCCCGGGGGCTTGGCCCAGAATCCCCTGAGTAAGGGTCTTCCTGGAGGTGGCAGCCAGCCCACGCACACAGCAAAAGTGTGTGCGCAGGCGTGTGCACAAGTGTGTGTAGTTGTGGGCGCAAGTGTGTGTGTGGGTGTGGACACCGGCGTGTGTGTGTGTGCATGTCTGGGTGTCTGTCTGCCTGTGTCCAGATGTCTGCTGTCCTAGTCTCTCTGTATTTATCTGTGTGCCGTGTGTCTGTGTATGTCTGTGTGAATGAGTGTTGTGTGTCCACATCTGTGTATCTGTGTGTGTGTGCGCATGCGTGTCCTCATGCCTCTCTGTGTCTGTGTGTATGTATGTGTCCAGGTATCCGTGCATATGCCTGTGCGTCTGTACGTGTGTGTCTGTGTGTGTGTATTGTGGCCGAGGACCGCCCCTGCCCTGTGCTCACTGCCCGCCCCTGCCTGTTCTCCTGGTGCTCAGTGACTCCAGCTCGGATGCAGACAGCTTCTACGGCGCCGTGGAGCGGCCCGTGGACATCAGCCTCTCTGCATACCCCATGGACAACGAAGGTGAGGGCTGTCCCCACCCCACGATCTCTAGACCCAGCCTTCTCTCAGGCTACCACAGTGCGGGGGTAGTGGGCATATTGGGCTGTCTTCCCTACTGGTCCCTTTGGCAGAGTGACAATGACCTCCGGGGTACCGGATTCAAATCCTGCCGCCTTGTCCTCACCCCCATGCCGCCCTGACTCTTGGCTCCCCGGGGGGAGTATTGTTCTGTGGCTCAGCTGGACCTGCCTGTGTCCCGGGCTCAGTGGGCCCCCCTGCCGCCCTGCCGCCCTGCTGCCCTGTCCTCTCTCTGCAGCCAGGTCTGGGGCCAGGTCTGACCGAGGGCCCGTCTGCTGCCCCGCCACCCCGTCCTCACCGCAGCCGGGCACGGGGCCAGGTCTGACCTCTCTGCTCCCACACAGACTACGAGCATGATGATGAGGACGACTCATATCTGGAGCCCGACTCCCCTGAACCCGGGAAGTTTGAGGGTAGGTGGGCCGGGGCAGATGGGTAGACCAGGGAGAGCCCAGTGGGAGAGAGCCTCCTCCCAGGTGGGGGTGCTGGCCATATGCCGCTCTGGGCTGAGTGACCTCAGGCCAGGCCTGTCTGCCTCCTGGGCCTCAGTTTTCCTGCTGCGGCCCAGGTATTCTGAGGCTTCTGCAGTTAGCCCAGCTGGGATGGCGAGCAGGGTGCCGAGGGTGCCGAGAGGGTGCAGGTGGGCCCATATTGCATGCCTGGGCTGGGGCAGCCTGGGGCTGAGGCAGGGGAAGGAGGAACACTGAGGAGTCAGGCATCCACACCCACTTCCCTCTCGTTGACAGTTCGCTGTGGAGCCCTAATTGGGGGTCAGCCTGTCACATAGGGTCCTGGCCCCCGTCCCCACCCCTGAAGCTCACAGCCCAGCAATGGAGATGGGCCACCTGGCAGTCATGGGTTGGGACTGGGCAGCACAGGGCCCGGGCCGTCCTGTACCTCAGTCCTGCCATCCATCTGTTCTCTGTCCTGCCCCTTGGGTTACAGGCCTCCACCCTCCCCGGGCCCCACAGCCCCGTCCTCTCTCCAGCCCCCCTTCTTCATGATCACCCTCCCCGAGCCCCACAGCCCTGTCCTCTCTCCAGCCCCCCTTGCTTCGTGCTGATCTCATGATGTCTTGGCTGCGCCTTCCATCCCCGCCTCTGCCTTCCTTCTCTTCCAATGCCTCCCCCTCCCCGCTCTCCACCGGCCCCACCCCTCTTCCTGGCTCCTTCTGGACCTCAGCACCCACAATCCTCTGCCCTGGACCTTCTCTCTCTGCCCTCAGCCCAGCCTCAGGTCCCCCTTTCCCCACACGGAGCCCATGTCACCACTCATCGCCCCCTTGCCGCACACGGCCCCACGTCCTTCTGTCTCAGCCTGTTAGCTAGGCCCCCAGCCCTGGGGGGATCTGACTGTCCACCTGCTCTGCCCCGGGGCCCATGCAGATGGGCGTGCCGATGGCGCCTTCAGCTCATGGCTGTGACCTCCAGTGCCCTGACGTTGCCTGCAGACCCGACTGGCCTAGGCTCTCCCCCTCCCTCCAGCCCACCACTCCAGGAAGACTTTCTCCCTGCTTTCCCCAAACCTCTCTTGTCACAGTCCCCAGTGACCCCCCCCGAGGCCCCCTCCGATGCTCAGCTCCCCGTGAGTGGCACCTGGCCTGGGCATCCTCCCACCATATGCTTGGCACTCTCTGCTCCAGGCCACCCCGTGCTCATGGGGTCCCCCTCCTGCCTCACTGTGCGGGCCCCTCCTCATTGCCGGATTCCTCGCTCCCTCCTCTCCAGTCCCTGGTGACACAGTGTCTCCCCTATGCTGTGCATTTCAGTGGCCAGAACCGCACCCCTGAGCTCCAGGCTTGTGCCCTGACAGTCCACTTGACTTTCTCCCCACCCCCGGGAGGTCTTACAGCATCTGGAACTCACCAAGCACACAAACTCCTCACCTCCCTCCCCAGCTGCGCTGCCCCCTTCTGCTGGCTTTGGACACCCCTTCTTTCCCTCGCTCGGGCCAAACCCTCAGATCCTCCTGGCCTCTTCTGTTCTCAGCTCCACCCCTGGAGTCCCCAGTGGCCCCTGCTTGGGGACTTGGCTGCTGTGTGGAGGATGGACGTGGGCAGGGCCCAGGGGGAAGGCTGGAGCAGGCCACTTGCCGGGTGGCCTTGCAGAGGGCGTGTGGGCCCAGCCTCCTGGCACATGGCCCTGCTCACTGGTGTGGGTCTCCTTGATCTGCAGATGCCCTGATCCACCCGCCCGCCTACCCGCCGCCCCCCGTGCCCACGCCCAAGAAGCCGGTCTTCTCCGAGGTGTCCCGCGCCCACTCCTTCACCTCCAAGGGCCTGGGACCGCTGCTGCCTCCCCCACCCCCTAAGCGTGGCCTCCCAGATGCAGGCCTGACCCCTGAGGACGCCAAGAGGGACCCGCTGGTGAGGCAGGTTGGGCCCGGCCTCAAGGTGCCCGCCGCCTCCCGAAGGTTGAGCGACCCCCCGCCGGGTAGCCTGCCCACTGTACCCAGCCTCCGGCAGCCCCCTTGCTTCCGGGAGAGCCCCTGCCCCAGTCCGAAGCCCCGGATCCCCGCCCATGGGACCAGCGCCATCTCTGCTGCCACAGCCGCCACTGCCACCAGGAACTGTGACAAGCTCAAGTTCTTCCACCTGTCCTCCCGGGGGCCACCCCCACCCGAACCCCCGCCCGTGCCGGCCAGCAAGCCCAAGTTTCTGAGGATGGCTGAGGTGGCCACCCCGAGGGAAGTGGCCAAGCCTGGACTCTTTGTACCCCCCGTGGCCCCCAAACCTCCTGCCCTGAAGCTGCCGGCGCCCGAGGCCCCAGCCCAGCCTGAGATTTTGCCCAGGCCAGAGAAGCTGCCATTGCCCCACCTCCAGTAAGTCTGCACCACGCTGGTGCCCCCCACCTCTCCTCACCACTGGGACCCTTGCGTGACCTGGCCCTCTCCACACTCACAGCCCGTTACTGGGCGGGCGCTGGGCAGCTGTGGCCCAAGGTAGAAGGCCAGGTTCCTTGACTACTCTGCTCTGCCGGACCCGGGGGTGCAAGGGGCCTCGGATCCAGACCTGGGGTGTGTGGGGCCTCTGATTTAGACCTGGGGGTACAGGGGGTCCCTGATCCAGACCCAAGATGCAGAGGGGGCCCTGATCCAGACCAAGGGGTGCAGGGAGCCCCTGATCCAAACCCAGGCGTGTGAGGGGGCTTCTGATCCAGACCTGGGGATGCAGGGGGCCTCTGATCCAACCTGGGGATGCGGGGACCCTCTGACCCAACCTGGCCCCTGAATAACTGCCAGTCTAGTAGGGGGCTGGCCTGACACTAGTGGCTGTCCTGGAAGGCAGTGGTCAGTGTGGCCTCTGGTAGAAGGCCAGGTTCCTTGACTGCTCTGCCCTGCCTAGGTCCAGCGGCCCCCCTGTGCCAGACCCGGGGTGCAAGGGGCCTCGGATCCAGACCCGGGGGTGTGGGGGGTCTCTGATCCAGAGCTAGAGCGTGGGGGGCCTCAGATCCAACCTGGGCGCTGAGTAACGGCCAGTCCAGTGGGGGGATGGGCCGGGCCTGGAGCTGGTGGCCAGCTGGGAGGCAGTGGTCAGTGTGGCCTCGGAGACACAGACCTCCTGGACCCCTGCCGTGCCATCTGAGGACCCTGTGGGGTCAGGGGAGGTCCCTGCAGGGCTGACCGCCTGTCCTGGGCCCAGTGACTGGGGACGGGAGCCACCCCGCGCTGGTTTGCCTCCACTGTCCTCCTGGCCCAGACCCAGCGCCGGGCCTTTCCCGCCCTGCCTGCGGCTTGGGATGTATCTCCTCCTGACTCTGGAGAGACCCAGCTGCCTCTGATCCCTTCCTGATGGGGAGATTGCCGGAATGTGGAGAGCCTGTGACTCACCCTGAGTCCTGATGGAAGCACTTTCGGTTTTACTGGATGGGCAGTCCCGGGTCCCGATCAGGCAGCGGAAGGCATGTCCCAGAGTCCAGTGTGTCCCGCTCCCTCAGGTCCACCCACCCCCAGGGCTCGTGGTCAAAGGTGTCTAGAACCCATAGGGGGTGGAGCACCCTGCTTGGCGCGGTGAGGGCCCAGGATACCAGGTGTGAGCCTCGCACGGCCATGCTAACCCCATGCCCCCAGTGCCTCTGACCACGGTGCCCTTCCAACCCTGGGGCCTTGCTGGCATCTCCGAGGTCCCTGCTGCCCATTTTGGAGGGTGTCCAGGAGGGTCCTCTGTCATGCTCATGGTTCTGTTTCATGAGGGCCTCGAAGGCCCAGCCCCTGGCAGCTGCTCATGTGCCAAGAGCTGGGTTTGGAGCCTGTGCACTGCAGGGCCGTGCCCTCACCCACTGCCCGCTGCCGTGTCAGCACAGCCACCTGTGGTGTCCCTTAATCCTTCCTGAAGACCGGGAGGTTTGCCCAAGGAGGACCCCTCTGGACACATGAGGGTGTGTCCCTGGGGGTCAGCTTGTGGGTTTGGCCTGTTCCACATCCATTGAGAGGGTCATGCCTGGGCTGAGATCCCAAGGCCTGGCAGAGGCCCTGCCCCACAGCGTCCAGGGTACTCGTCCACATGTGATGCCCCCAGAGCTCAGGCCCCCGGGGCCCCCTGGCCAGCACAGCCCTGCCCCTAACTCAGGCCTCCAGGCCTCAGGCGATTCCTGCTGTCCAGGGTGGTCAGCCAGACTTCCCCGGGAGCTCTGTTGTTGTGGGCTCTTTACCGCCATGGGGCTGCAGCAGCCCGACCCCGTGGACTCCGCTGATGCTGAGTGTGACGCGTCACTTGGAAGGTGCTGGCTTCTGCTGCCGGCAGAAGGGCAGTGTGCAGAGGGGGCAGAGGGTGGCCATCCCGTGTCTGACCATGTTGGGGGTCTCTCCTTCCTTTCCCTACCCCGTCCTAGGCGATCGCCCCCCGATGGACAGAGTTTCAGGAGCTTCTCCTTTGAAAAGCCCTGGCAGCCCTCGCAGGTGGACACCAGCAGGGAGGACTCGGATGAGGGCTATGAGAAGGCAAGGCTGAACGAGAGCACAAATCCCACCTGGCGGGTGCGCAGGCAGGCTGAGAGGGACCCCAGCTAGCCATCCCGAGTTAGGAGCCCCCGGGGACTTGGAGCTGAGGGAGGGATGGAACACCATACAGAGCCCTGGGTCCCCGCACAGGCCGGCAGCTGGTGGGGCTGGGTGTGGGCTGGGTGCTGACCGCCATCGGCCTCTTCCCAGGTGCCGCTCCCCAACTCGGTCTTCATCAACACAACAGAGTCCTTCGAAGTGGAAAGGTCAGCATGAGCTTCTTCTTTTCCTGAGGCCTTGTTTTGGGCACAGACGGGTACCAGGTGTCCACCCCCGCCTCGCGTCTGTCCCCCTCCCTCACGTTGGTGCTGGGCAGTTGCTGGCACAAGTCGCCAGCCCTGAGTGCAGCAAGAATCCCAGCTCCCGGCCCAGAGCTGTGCACAGGCCCACCCAGTCCCCACGACAGCCTGTCCCCTTGGAAGGGCGAGAGGAGAAATTCCTCAACAAGTTAAACAGAGAGTTACCGTGTAACCCAGCAATTCCAGCCCAGGCGTATGCCCAGGAGACCTGGACGCAGGCACTTCAACAGATATGTGTACATGGTGTTCACTGTAGCATTGTTCACAGGTGCCAACAGGTTAAAACAGCCCAAATGTCCATTAGCAGAGGAACCAATACACAAAATGTGGCACATATATACTTTATTCTTGTTGCTGGGTGCCGTCGAGTCCATTTTAGATTCCTAGTGACCCCATGTGACAGAGTAGAACTACCCCATAGGGTTTTCTAGGCTGTAATCTCTACGGGAGCAGATCACCAGGTCTTTTCTCCCGTGGAGCTGCGAGTGGGTTAGCCGCCGAGTGCTTACCCGTTGCGCCACCAGGGCTCCTCATGTACATATAATGGAATATTACTCAGCCATAAAGAGGAATGAACTCCTGATACATCCTACGGCATGCATGAACCTTGCGAACATCATGCTGAGGGAGATAAATCAGACAACAGGACACATTGTCCGATTGTCCAGAATAGGCAAGTGCATAGAGACAAAAGTAGATTAGAGGTTACCAGGAGCCAGGGGGAGGAGGGAAAGTGGAGTTATTGCTTAGTGGGTCCAGAGTTTCTGTTTGGGGTGATGAAAAGTTTTGTAAATACTTTCTTTGTGATGATTGTTGCACAGTGTGGTGTATATAATTAACGTCACCGAATTGTACTGGTGGCGCACACTTAGGCACTCCGCTGCGAACTGAAAGGTTGGTAGATGGAACCCACGCAGCTGCTCCTCGGTAGAGAGACCTGGTGATCTGTTGCCACAAAGATTACAGCCTAGAAAACCCTGTGGGGCAGTTCTGTCACATGGGGTCACTATGAGTAGAAATCGACTCGATGGCACCCAACAACAATAATGGAATCGTACACTTAAAAATAGTTAAAAAGGCAAAAAAAAGAACAAGCAAGAAGAGAAAAGGCCACATCGTGGAGTGGGTTTAGGGGTTCCCAAGAAAGCTGTCTGAGGATGGCTGGCCCCTCAGCGTGGCTTTTGTGTTTCAGGTTGTTCAAAGCCACAAGCCCCAAGGGAGAGCCGCAGGACGGTCTCTACTGCATCCGAAACTCCTCCACCAAGTCAGGGAAGGTAGGGGCCCTGGGAGGACGCCCTGGCGGTCACCCACTGAGCAGAGGTCCCCAGGGACTGCTGCACGGTTTATGTGTCACTGCCCCATGCGGCCTCTTTTATCATCTCAACCCAACTCTGTCCCTGGGGTCTCTGCCCAGCAGACCCCCCCACCCCAATCTCTTCTCAGGAATGAAACAGCATCTGCAAATTGAGGCCAACTATGGCCGCCTCCCAGCAGGGGCACGAGTGGGAGGGAGGTGCTGGGGTCATAGGACTCTGGTGGGGGGTGTCCTAGCCCTTTAAGGAGGAGGCACTGGGAACGGCAGGAAGTGTGCGTCCAGCTCCGCCCTGCCCTGACCTCACTGAGCCTCAGTTTCCCCATGCGCATCAGAGATGTTTACGGTGTGGACCTGCTACTGTTTTTCAAGTCTCGTCAGAAGCCTTTTGGGGCCAGAGGAGCCCCAGAGGCCAGGGGCTGCCTGTCTGTCCCTGCTGTCCATGTGCTGGGTGACCCCTGTCCCCTCCCCCATGCCCCTGCCCCCTGCCTCTCCCCCGAGGTCCTGCTGCGTCTCAGCTGAGCCATCCTCATTCTCCACCCCCGCAGGTACTGGTGGTGTGGGACGAAACCTCCAACAAAGTGCGGAACTACCGCATCTTTGAGAAGGTAAGTGTGCGCCCGGCCTGAGGGCCCTGGGTGGGAGCGGACCTGGCTCGGGGGCTCAGCAAGGGGTGGTGCTGGGGGCAGGGCAGTCTCCCTGCTAGGAGAGGGCAGTGGGGGGGCTGAGGCAGGCATCTCTAGGACACCACCCCCACTCCTCCTCCACCTCCCTGACCTCCCCCGCCTCTCCCCCCCTTTTCCTATCTTCCCCCCCCCCTCCTCCCCCTCCCCGACCTCCCCCGCCTCTCCCCCCCTTTTCCTATCTTCTCTCCCCCCACCTCTTTCCTCTTCTGGCCTAGCTTTGTCCCCAGCGGACCCTGGAGGGGACAGGGTGATTCTCCGCAGACCTTGGGTTTATTTACAGACTTTTCCAGGGGTCCCCTGGGTAGGGGTTTGGGGTGCACAGGCTTGAGGGTGGAGGCAGACGCGGATGTCACTTGGGGCGGCCAAGGGCAGGCCTGAGTGCGCTGTTGGCACTGCCGTGCTCCCCGAGTTATAGATGGCGCACAGGCGGGGAGGCCAGGGCGCCCCCTGACCCACCGCCCTCCGCCCGCAGGAGTGTAAGTTCTACCTGGAGAGCGAGGCCCTGTTCATGAGCGTGGGCAGCCTGGTGGAGCACTACCACGCGCACGTGCTGCCCAGCCACCAGAGCCTGCTGCTGCGGCGTCCCTACGGCTGCGCCGAGCCCAGGTGATGGCTGCCCTGCGGCGTCCCTACGGCTGCGCCGGGCCCCGGTGATGGCTGCCCTGCGGCGTCCCTACGGCTGCGCCGGGCCCCGGTGATG